>NC_056728.1:497217512-497397512 GCF_019279795.1 Protopterus annectens | reverse complement strand
GAAGATGATAAGGGGTTACATGTATTGGTAACATATTTAAGTATACTTGTGAATTATTTTTTATTAATCCTGCTGCTTCTATTACTGTTGGAACTAATGGGTATCTTTATTCCATATTGTCCTGGTATTTTATGACTTTGTGTCTCTCAGTATATAAGACACTGTACTCAATGAGTAATGCTAATTTTATCTTTTTTCTTGAATTACTACATCTTCCATCTGTTTTTTTTTTGTATCCATTAGTACTGGGTGGTCCCATGTGATATAAACTTCATCATTACTGAAAATGATTTGCGGTACATGTTTTCAAAGCTTCTCTGCTACTTCTGTAGTGTAGTGTTTGCACAATCCCCAGTGTAACAGTTTTGCCACATTATTTGGCCTTTCCGTATACAGTCCCTCTAACATGAGTATCATACCAGCAAGGAGGTATGCAAGTGTTTCCATTTCAGTTTTACAGAACCTGCATTTCTGTTTCTTCTACTTTCTCTATAGTCTTTGTAAATCAATGTGAACATAGCACACTATCTTGGGTCACCACTACCATCCTTTCATCTTTTGGTTAAATTCACCTCTCCTTTACTATTCCTGTGTCAGATCTTAGTCAACATGTAGTCGTTCTGGAAGTTTTCTATACTTGTCACTACATTTGTGGACTTTCCAGTTTTCTTTCCTTTTATTATAGTCCTTTTTATATTATTTATTCATTTATTGATTGATTTATTGATTTATTTGGCATGTTCAACTGTTGTTTGATTCTCATCTGTTTCTGGCTTGATTTCAGGTCTCACTGCTTTCTGTAACGTTTCTGCTAAACTAAGCAAATGTGTCATCTTACACTCCTTTTCTTTATAGTTTAGAACTTTCACTATGTTGGGATATGATAGGCAGAAAACATGTATGCAGTCCAGCAATTACAGACATATACAAGTAGTCAGTTTTAAGGTGGCCCATACCTCCTACTGACTAAGGGATATATAACCTTGGAATACCCTGACTTTTAAATAAAATTTGATGAGCATGAAGCATTTTTCTTGTTTTCTTGTTCAGCTGATTCAATGCTGTTTTGAGACAATTAATTATATCAAAGCTGTAAGTTATAACAGGAATATCAAATTAATTTATAGCTTAGACTTTATTCCTAGATGTCAGGGCAATTTTCAGTTTTGGCTTTAGTCTACTGAAGTATTCCATGCTAAGCTTTGTTCTTATTTGTTTGTGTTTTACTGCAAACCCTTCATCTGTTCCAAAAATATTTCTACAACCTCTAATATTCAAGTTCCTTCATATCACATTCCTGTCCCAGGTTGATATTTTCTTGGTGCTGTAGCCTTCCTTCTATAAATGTTGCTTTTGCATACCGCGGTGGTGCAGTGGTTAGAATTGTCACCTCACAGGAAGAGGTTCTCCCATTCGATTCTCGGCTGGAGCGCCTTCTGTGTGGAGTCTGCATGTCCTCCTCACGGTTGAGTGATGTTTAAAGATATGTAGGTAGGAGCATGCATGAATGGGTGTGCCTTCTTTGAAGGTTGGGCATTGGGCTGGCAACTCGGCACTGTAAAAATCCACTGCCAATCATTAGTAGACCGGAGTTCTGCTGTGGCGACCCTAAACCAGGAAAAGCCGAAAGACAAACAAGACCGAATATCAGTCATATATCATCTGAAAAGGTCTTAGCCATTTGTGGTTGTGCTTTCAGGTCCTCATCAATTTTTAAATTTGCTACAAAAAGTGGATGAGATTTCTTTGAAAGAGGTTGGTTTCTGGAAGTTAAGCAGTAACCATTGCTGAGTCTACAAGTAAGCAGCTTAACAGGATTAAAGGCAAGACAAAGCTTTAGTGGTTCATAAGTAAGTACTAGGCTAGCTGCCCTTTTAAGCCATTTTAAGCCTAATGCAAAGAATCAACATAAAATATCCCCTTGAATTTTTATCCCTGGGATAATAATTTTCCCTTTCACAGAATCATAGAATGTACACGTAAATGGGCCAAGTGGCCATTTACTCCTTGCCAGCACCCACACTAAGGCCTCACCTCTTTTTTACAGAGCAATAGGCCACTCATACTGGAAGGGGGGGTGAATTTATGAACACCCATCCAGTTACTTAATTCCTTCTAACAGGAAGATAGTGTGTCACATTGCTTGATTTGGAGACAAAGCTTGTTCCAGAAAAGGTGTGGGCACTGTGTGACAAATTTGTCTCTCCATCACAGTTTGTTTATTTGCTGAAGCAGGCTCAGAACAATGGTTCTAGTGTTCACTGGACTGTTTATTTCTGGAGCTGTAAGATGTCTTGGACTGCAAGATCCCTAATGGCCTCTAAGGTAAGGCACAGATCACTACTAAGGAATCATGTAGGACAGTCAGTACAGGGAGAAGCCTCCAGGCTCTTTTGATAGCTCAGGTCCTTTACGCCTATGATCTCTTTTTGTCAGAAACCTTTGGGTTATCTCCAGCTAATTTATATGTTTAGTAAGATACATCCCAAAGGGAACATTGCATTCATTGATGGCTCTGATCAGTGCAGAATCACAGAGGGTTAAAGACTTCTTTGGATCTAGAGCAAATACCCTTTGTGATCAGCTGTGCCAAACAGAAGGATTTCCTTGCCACTGTTGCAACATGATGTTCAAAGCTGAGGGAGTTATCTACCCATGTTCCAAGGTCTTTCAAAGCATCTTCATTTTGGTGTGGGTGTTTTCTATATTATAAACTGGGTGGAGAGTTTGTTTGTCAAATGAAACAATATTACACTATTTAGCATTTAACAATATTGCACTATTTCGCATTTAGTTTTAGCCCATTGTTAGCATGCTTGCTGTCTTGCTATTTCATATGTAAGTTCACTTTGTAGTTTCTGCACATCAAAAGGTAATTATACAATGCCCCCCCCAATCAATATTCCAAAACGTGTACGCTGATTGGTCAGCGTGCCCGTTGTAAATCAGACTTATACTAATGAAAAAAGGTCCTGTCGCCCGGACTTTTTCCATTAGTATAAGTCTTGATTTTTTTGTGTTTTTGGTAGCAACGGAGAACGGAAGAGTTCTGTTGCTGTAATCTCTCTATGTTAAATGAGTTTAACATAGCGAGATATCTTAAAAAAAGCAACGAAGATCTTCCTTTCTCTGTTGCTTTTTTTAAAGCTATCTCGCTATGTTAAACTCTTTTAACATAGCGAGACACATTTAAAAAAGCAACGGAGGTCTTCCTTTCTCTGTTGCTTCCACACACAGCTCTGATGTACTGTGTAAGCATACGCATGTGCAGTACATCAGAACTGCTGCAGAATATCATTCAGCTGTGGAAGAGCAGCACAGAGGCATTATACAGTGCTATTATTTAATAAAAGTAAGTATTTTTTTTCTTAAATAATGTCATTGTATAATAGCAATAACCCACATCTGGGTGTGGGTAATGCTGGATTTACCTACGGTTGTCTTTGTTTGGCCACTCGGGCTTCACCCTCGTGACCAAACCACACCAACCATGGGTAAATCCAGCATTACCCACACCCAGGCATGGGTTATTGCTTAATTCAAGCATAACACCAGTTTGCAATCATCAGCAAACTTGGTTAACCAGAGTTCCTAATTTTTGATTTGGAGATAAGAGATGTATATGCCGAATAGCAAAGGTCCTGGCACATAACTCTGTGGTATCCTGCTGGTTACTTTCATGCTCCCTGATACTGTGTCTGCCTCCTTCACAGTATGGCTTCTGTCCCTCAGCCAGTTAGCTATCCATCTGAATACAAAGGGATCAATTTGGAGTGCATCTAGCTTGTTGATAATGTTGTCATGAGGTATAGTATCAAATGATTTGGAGCGGTCAAGGTTTGCTGTATGGGCAGCAAGCTCACTGTCCATGGTTTGGGTTACCTTCTCATACAAATTTGATAGATTCAATAAACAGTATTTACCCTTAACAAAGCGAAACTGCTGGGTGGGGTCTTATATAAGATTTTTTATATCATACATTATTAGGTCTATTATGATCCTTTCCATGACTTTTCAGATGAGCTTTATCAGGTTGATGGGTCTATAATTCTGGGGTCTGTGGTGGTGCCACCCTTGTCAAGAAGCATCACAATTCCTGTGCACCAAACCTCAGGGAAGAAACCAGTGGATAAGCTCAAGCTGAATAGTTGTGGGCCATTGGTCCACCAATGCCTGCTTAATGCTGTTCAGCAGGCAGCCTACAAGATGCATGTTTTGTTTTGGAGAATACTTTAACAGGTGTTCTTTTGTGAAGAAAGTGGGTTTGGTACAGATGTTTCTGGACTGAAGTAATATCTGAATTTGTTTGCTAGTATATTTGGAATATCCACCGAGTAGGTTTTGAATGAATTCAAAGCAATGATGCAGGTAATGAAAGATTTGTTAAACAAATGTATACAGTAATTGGGACTACTAAGAGAAATTCATGTGATTAACAAAAATAAATAGGTTATACTACTGTGCAGCTAACTAATACAAGATAAAATGCTATCACACTTTGTCAAAAGTCAAGTTATGGGTGTGTAGTTCATAGGATGGCTTGTAGGTCCACTCTGTTTGAGGTGTACATATTAGTAATTTTTACACATGGCTAAATCTTTGTGTAAAGCTGATACTACCCTTAGCCTGAAGTTAGGTTCTGCATCTTAACCCAGGGTTTTCCATTTAGGAGCTTTTCTTAATTTTGTCTCAATTTCTCAATTTCTCTGGCTGTTATTGCCTCCCTTTTCAACCTCTACATTAGAGGTTAATAGTGTTACTTTTAACTTCTCTGTCCATTCAGTATCTTTATTATGTTCAACAGGGTCTTCATAATGATACTCCAAAATGTATCTATTTCTTCTTTTTTTAGTAGTGCTTCTATTGTTTTTGCTTTGTTTTCCAATGTTTTAGTCCTCTATGAAACATTTTGGGGTCATCGATGAATTCCTTGTTTTGTACTTTTCTTTTTTATTTAACTGAATACCTTATAAGGTTTTTTTTCATGTTTGTGCTAATATTTTTAATTTATTATTGGAAATCTTTAATGATAAGTCCAGGTCTGTTACAGTACTGCTCATTGTTTTTATCACGTCTATCTTTCTAAACATTTCTGATGCTCTGTACTCATCTAACACAACTACTACTACTTTGTCGCTGTATCTCAGTTCAGTGCTTTCGTAGTGGCATTTGAATTACTTCCTTTCTTTCCTTTGGTTTTTCATGCTTGCATGGAAGCACTTTATCTGTTGGTAGTTAATCTACACAGCAGTTTATCCTATTTATTTCTGTTATATCAAATGCATTTCTCTTAATAGTGCACCTGTTTTACCAGTCTTTTAACATTTTGTCTGTTTTTTTACGTTTTGTAATCTATTGCTTTTGTTTACCTTAATATGTCTGTCTATCTATTAAATCAAGCAGGTCTTCCCTTAGATCCTTCTCTCTGGACTGAGGGCATTCTTTTTGCACTCTTGTTTCCTGCCCTTTCCCTTGATGTGCATTTCTAACTGGACTTTCATGTGAGTTGCTGTGACGGATTGTTCCAGAACATCTCCCCGAGACATACCTTCTTCAGATGGCTCCTGCTCATCATGCTGCACTGTTGCCTGTGTTATAGTTTTCACCATTTTCTTCTCTTTCTCTTGCTGTGGAATTCTAACTGGACTTTCATGTGAGTTGCTGTGACGGATTGTTCCAGAACATCTCCCTGAGACATAACTTCTTCAGATGGCTCCTGCCCATCATGCTGCACTATTGCCTGTGTTATAGTTTTTACCATTTTCTTCTCTTTCTCTTGCTGTGGAATTCTAACTGGACTTTCATGTGAGTCTCCTACAGAAGGCCCCGGAGCATCACAAAAGTGTATCGTCTTCAGATGTATTTTACGCCACCTGGGAACTTTTTCGCTATCATGTTGCAATATATATGTTGCCTATGTCATAGTTTACACACACACACACACACACACACACACACACACACACACACACACACACACACACACACACACACACACACACACACAATCTATCACTTGAATTCAACATCACTTAACTTTTGCTTTCTATGACATTCCCTCTCTATGATTTTATTTTTTTATTGTGAAATGCACCATATCTTGGTATCTTTGCCTGTATTTCTCTTCAAATAATTGTTGAAGCTGAATTTTTGTATTGATTAGTTTGGCTTTCTTCTCCTCATAAATATCAGATATTTTTCTACCCTTTGTCCATGCTTCATTTTTATACATTTCAATAACTTTCCAATAACCCCTCTTTTTTGTTCATTGTCTCACTTTCTTTGTCACTTTCTTTCTAGATGGACCAACGATTTTTCATTTATTTTTTTTATTTATTTATTTCACATTTGATTACCAGGAAAGTCAAACAAAAAATCCTTTTTCAGCAGAGCCCCAGAGTGAAAAGCTTCATATTTAACATGTAACAATAATTATAATTGCAAATACAAGATTCACATATACATAACTTGACATTTGTGTTAAACATATAACATTGGATAAAAATACAGTCATATAAATATTTTTATTAATGGCATTATCGCATAGTCTAGTAGAGATAAAGAGAAAATTATTCTTAAAAAAAAAAAAAAAACAAAGTGAAGAAATCTGTCAGGAAAATGAGTGACTTGTAGAATGTAAACCAGGTATTATTAATAAAAATTGGTGGGTGATCAATTTTCATAGACATACTACAATGACGTATAGCCTATAGTAGGAGGAACTACAGTAGAGGATAGATAGTGTAACATAATTGCAACTTAAGGAAAATGGTTTTACTATAGTCCTCGAATACACGCTTTAGACTGTAATAAGAATGGGTAGAAGTATATTGAAAGGTGAGATGTCATCTGACTTATGTGAGGAACCAGTATTACCTAGAGAAAGGGTGTTTAGAGTAAATATGACATTGCACTAGCATTCTTTTCTTGTCCAGGATTTGTACAGGAGCATAGCCATGTATTACTTAACTGAGACTCAAGAGTTATTTTGAAGCGAGATAGATTGGCAGTGAAGCGAGATAGATTGGCAGTAGATGTTATCTTGGATGGTAAGCTTTTCCAGATTTTAGCTGTGTAGCTCAAGAAAAGGGAGTTGCCTGATTTATTGTTAGCTTTGGTAACATTTAACAGGGATTTGCTACACGAGCGAAGTACACATTTGTTAGAGTAAGGAATTAATAAGTTTTGAAGTGCTGGTGTTTTTCAGGTTGGTGCAGGATCTTATGTGCCAAGCAGAGTTGGTGATAACTTATTAGTTGAGTTCTAGCGTTGTTGGAGGACAGTGCAATGATGTGTCCTAGAGCTGGCATCAGTAGCAAATTTTGCAATTTTGTTATAGCAGGATTCTAATGTGTTTAAATCTGATTTCCTAAGTTTTGCGAGAATTGGCGATGCATTGAAAATACCTGAGA
Source organism: Protopterus annectens (assembly GCF_019279795.1). Classification (NCBI taxonomy): domain Eukaryota; kingdom Metazoa; phylum Chordata; order Ceratodontiformes; family Protopteridae; genus Protopterus; species Protopterus annectens. Next base: position 497,390,100 of record NC_056728.1, on the reverse strand, counting down.
TAAGATGTGTTCTAGCTTTAGTGGGTTTTGTGTTATTAGTGAAATATTTTATTTCTGTAAAGTGTACCTAATTTTTATGGACTTTCTTACTGGTTGGGCAACATGGATCTCAAATTTCAAATTAGTGTCAGTTTCTACACCTAAAGGTTTTGTGTGTTGTACAAGAGAGATGATGGTGTTATTTAGTGATGAAATGCTGAAGGAGGGGGGAAGGGTAGTGTTTCTAGTGGGGTAGAAAAGCATAAGCTTGATTTTGTTGGGGTACAAAATAAGTTGAGAATTAGCTAGCCAAGTTTGTGCTGCAGTGAAAGATTGCTGAGTTATTGATTGTAGAGGGTGTAGAGAAGAAGCAGCACATAGTGTAGAATCATCAGCATACTGTGCAAGAGATGCATGAATGGTTGAGGAATGGAGATTGTTAGTAAAGAGAAGAAATAGTAGGGGGCCAAGGATAGAACCTTGGGGAACTCCTAAGGTGAAGGGTAGTAGAGAAGGAAGGATCTGTTGCCATTGAACTGCTTGCTGACAGCCTGCTAGATAGTCTTTGAAGCAGAACAAAGTAGACTGGCTTAAACTGAGTTTGTTAAGTACATTCAAGAGCTTGCTGTGAGAGACCATATCAAAAGCCTTACATAGGTCAAGAAAAACAGCAGAGACAAATTTGCCATTATTTCTATGCTGGTTGACTGTGTCCGTGAAGGTCATAAGGGCAGAGCTGGTGCTGTGGAAGGGTCGGTACCCATGTTGGGTATTGGATAGTAATTTGTTAGTAAGTAAGAAGTCCACAATTTGTGTGTGTATGCATCTTTCCAGTATCTTGGATATGGGTGACAGTATAGCAATTGGCCGATGACTGGATAATTCTGTTGACTTGCCGCCTTTATGTAAAGGGATACTATATGACATTTTCCAAAGTGATGAAACTAGTTGTTCAGTAATGGAATGGTTAATGAGGATGGATACAGGGATGGATGTGGCATCAGCTGCATTTCTAAGATATTCTATGGGTAGTTTATCCACAGCTAGGGTAGTGGGTTTCATTTTTTTCAGTAGTTTCTTTATTGTGTTGGTAGATATGGGTTGTAAGGAGAAGGAGTTCCTATTTTTGTCAGAAGTAGGATTAATAGGCGTTGTAGTGGAGGAGTACTTGTTGGAGACAGAATTGCTTTGGTGAATTATTTGCTAAACTGAGTGGCTATACTCTCTAGGTTGTTAGTGAAAGATGGGGTGGGTGTACTAGCATTGCTTGCTAGGAGGATGTTATTAACTACTCTCCAGATTTTTTGTGGGTTGTTATGGTGTTTGTTTTGGACAGTAAAGTAATAACTTGTTTTGTCTTATTTGATTAGACTTTTTGCCTAGTTTCTGAGTTCCTGACATGACTGTTTGTCTATATGAGATTTAGTAATGTGTCAAGCTTTATCTCTATTTTTTAGGAGTGCTCTCATTTCTTTTTTTAGCCAGGGGGAAAATTTGGATTTTATTCCAATAGTCCTTGGGGGGCTAGTTTTGTTTAATATATTCAGGAAGGTGGAATTAAAGTATGTCACAGCATCTTCTGGGGGAGATGTTTCAGTGGAACCCAGCTGCAAAAGTTTAGAGTGTCTATGAATTCTTGGTGGTTAAAGATAGTTTTGTTTTAGTAAACTGAAAAAAGTCACATAGAACTCGGCTGCAGGACAAAACTTCACTTTAATCCAACGAATCACAAATAATAACGCTGTATAACCAATTCCTCTTACATTTTCGTCAACAATTACTTCATCAGATAAAATTTTATCTGACGAAGTAGTTATTGATAAAATTTTATCTGATGAAGTAGTTGTTGACTAAAACGTAAGAGGAACTGGTTACACAGCGTTATTATTTGTGATTCGTTGGATTAAAGTGAAGTTTTGTCCTGCAGCCGAGTTCTCTGTGCCTTTTGTTCGGTTTACTGGTTTATTTTGGTTAGGCACTGAGACCAGCATTTTGTTTAATAGTTTTGTTTTAGATAGGATGGTAAATGATAAGCTTAGAATGGTTTATTCTGTGTCTACTTAAGAAGGTGTGAAGGTGATCACTATGGAAATTGGGGAGACAGCCAGAATGAAATGAAAAGTCAGGTCTACTTGTTAATATCCAGTCTAAAGTGGACTGTCTATTAGATGATTTATCTATCCTGGTAGGGACTTGAATAGTTTAGGTGAAGCCATGGAGGTTAATGCGATTGATGGGATTATTAGAATTACAATTGATCTAGTCAATGTTAAAGTCACCCAAGATTATTGTCTCTTGCAGCAGTGCTTTGGACAACCAATCCAAAATATTTTCTAGTGTGGAGATTTTCTGACCTGGAGGGATATAGGATTCTAAAATATTTATACGCTTTTTAACATTAAATTTAAGTTGTGTAAAAATGATTTCTGCATTACCAAAATTTGGAGCATTAAATTCTATGGCTTCAAGAATGAAGTTATTTTTAAATAGAATAGCTATTCCTCCACCCCTGTAGACATTCGGTCTTGTCTTAGCATATTATATCCTGGAGGTAGATGTGTTGGATATATCAGGTTTTAGCCAAGTTTTTGTGATTTAAGCAATATCTGTTGAATATATGGAAAGATCTGCATGTAGTTCATGGATTTCATTTGTAATATTTCTGATTTTAATGTTTAATGTTAAGAGGTCTGATAATTTCATAGGAAAATTTGGTATGTGGCAGGTTTGGTTACAGAGTTGGAAGGGTATACTATCTAGACTACTATTGGGGCCTGGGTCAGGGTGAATATCACTGCTGAGAATACATTTAGATACAATGTCTAATATGGTTCTAATCATTTTGACTTTGTATTTGTTGTATTTTAGGGAGATGTGAGAGATGTTTTGGTATGGGATTATAGTAAAGATGAGTTGTTGAGATGGCAAAATGTTACATATGTGGGGCGATATAATAATTCTTTTATGCAAAACATTGTGAGCATAGTCATATGAAGTAGGATAGGAGTGGTTTGAATTATTTAGAAGGGTTTGGTAAGAAGTTAAATGTGCTGGTTAGTGATGAGGTCAGTAAGGCAAGGCTATATAATGCTATTATTTTGAGGTACTGATTCATTAGCAGGATAGCTTGGCGAAGCATGTAAAATTGATATTAACGTTAGTATCAAGTAAGCTACCCATAGACTACTGAATTAGAACTGGAATATAATTGATTTGATAACCTACTTTTTTATAGGTGGAGTTAGAGATATGGTAAGTAAAATGAGTAGCACAGTAATTTGGTTGTGTAGAAAGTGTTTGGATAATAATATTGTGTGGGTGTGGTTAGTTTCAAATAAATGTAGTTGTAACAGGGGTGGGTGGGAAATGGGAATAGGGTAGGGAAGCAGAATGAGCTTGAGCATAGCAAGGGTGAATGGAGCAGGAAGATCATTGATGTACTGTGGGAATATTTCAAAACACAATCAGCAACTTTAGTAAAGGTACATTTGTTTTTCAAAGTAATACATCTGTAATAATTTCTTCATGCAGCATTATAGACTGATTTCTTTTAAGCCTAGATGAAAGCCAAACAAAATAAATCAGAGCGTTCCTATTATTGTTGTTTTTTGCTCTTAAGTAGCCCTTTTTGAACTATTGGGACAGATTCTCACCCTTGATATATCAGGTTAATGTGTAGATACCCAAACTGAAATATAGTTAAGAAGCATTTATTTTACTGTATTTGGTATCTTTTTTAATGTCTTTTCCCCTTTTATAACTGTGGCAAGGGGAGCGGGGAGGAGGCTAGCAGCTATCAGCCCTGGTAATATGCACTCTTACAATTAAGTATACAGGACCAATTTTCAACTAGAGCACCTACATTAGTTTTAAGCAAAATTTTTCCTTGATTTTCTGTTCACGTGCACCCTTGTTTCAGGTATGATTTATTGTTAGAATGGATAGTGTCTGCATTCGCAGAGCTGCGGGCTAGCCCAGTAAAGCCAGATATGCTGCAAACTAGAAAAAAATAGTGATCTAAATAAGACTGTGGAATTTCAAATTGGCAATGTTGACAGATAACAGAAGTCAGCTGATTAAGTAACAGTGAAGGTAATGATAAAAGGAATATACTGCATGTTCAGCCAATTAAAATATAACGTCTACTTGACAAAAATGCTTAGCAACATTTGTCTCTTTCATCCACAAACACAGATATCACTGAGAAAAAGTATTTATGATAATGCAACATGCTGTACCCAAATTGCAAATGCAAATATCTCTGAGGAAAAGGTAAGCATAACCATTCAATAAACCTTATGCACTGAAATATTTCAAATAAATAGTGCATTTTCATTCAATACAAAAAGTTTGGATAAGCAGGCAAAATCAATATGGTTTAGCTACAGTATGAGAGCTCAAACGCTAACATTAACAAGTAAAACTAGATACAGTTTGACTGTTTATGGATCTCAGTACTTTAAAACTTCATAGGATGGTGAATTAATGCTAAATATCTAAACAGTAGTTGAAATGCATACATAGAGACAGGAGACACTAAATATTTACGCTTACTTGTACAGAAACATACTCCAGGGAGATAAACAGCTGCAGTGGGAATCAAATATGGCACCCAGGACCTTTAAAATCATGGCTACAGTAATTCCCAGAGGGGGTTGGGGGGAGGCAACATGTGAGCAGTACAGATTACACTTATGTTCCTTGATGTAGTGTGAGACCATTTAAAAAAAACAATCAGCAACTTTAGCAAAGGTACGTTTGTTTTTCAAAGTTCTAAGTCTGTGATAATGTCTTCATACAGCACGAAAGGCTGATTTCTTTTAAGCCTAGATGCAAGTCAAGCAAAATTAATCAGACGCCTATTGTTGTTGTTTTTTGCTGTTAAGTAGCCCTTTTTGAACTAGTGGCACAGAATCAGGTTAAGGTGTAGATACCTGAACTGAAATATAGTTAAGAAGCATTTATTTTATGATAGTATCTTTTTAAACTCTTTTCCACTTTTAGAACCGGGGGGAGGGGCTAGCAGCAATCAGCCCTGGTAATATGCACCCTAACAATTAAGTATGGAGGAGCAATTTTCAATTAGACCACCTATATTAGTTTAAAGCAAAACTTTTCCTTGATTTTCTGTTCACATGTACTCTTGTTTCAGGTATAATTTATTGTTAGAAGGGATAGTGTCCTCTTTCACAGAGGCTGGGGGAACCCAGTAAGACCGGATATTCTGCAAAATTACTTTTAAACAAAAGTGTTCCTTGCATTTTCTGTTCACATACACCCTTGTTTCAGGTATGATTTATTGTTAGAAGGGATAGTGATTTAGGTAATTGTTTTTCCTGATCTGGTAATTTAAGGATTTTAAATTATTATTCATGGCTTTTATAAATTTATCTTTTCTCTATTTTTTGTGCTGTATAAAAATTTTGCTTGTGTGTGTGTGTGTGTGTGTGTGTGTGTGTGTGTGTGTGTGTATGCGTGTATGTGCAATCTTAGCAATAGATAATCTTTTTCTTATTCTCAACAGTCTATTACTTTATAGTCTCTATGCCTCTTGCTTTTTCAGCAGTTTATTTGATTTTTGTGGATTATGTCTTTCTGCCACAGGGCATATATGATCTGAACCTGCCCTAGCCCTGTGGCAGGAATGTTTCCATGGGTTTACTATCAAAATTGTGCAAATTGTTTTTGTGAGTACTGACTTACTTGAACTGAAATGCCGAAAATATGCACACAGTTCGCTCACAACTCTGAACGCGGTAATGTCGGTATGTCGAATTTGACATTATCAATATTACCTGTATGAACAGAGCTGTACTACCAAAGTTGCCCCCTGCACTCCCCTCACTCTTGCTAACTATATAGTCTAGCTCCGAGATCGCACTACAGTGAGGAAGAGGGTACTTTTCCTGATCACCACTGTAGTGTGATCCAGTTTTAAAGAACAATACTCAAAATTGTGAATGCAAGCTATCTGCAGATGTTTTAGAGGCGACAGAATTTCCACTCGCAATTTTAAACTTTTGCACCTTTACCCTCGACCTTACAAATGACAATAAGGTGACTTTCAAACATTTGATAGTAAACCATTTCCATGTCCTCAGGATTCTACACTGACTTTTTTTCCAGTCCTGGCATCAGAGCATATGCCAGGAATGGGCTCTTTTTATCCTGGGACCTGTGTACGTGTCTTTTTTTTTTTTAGCATACCTTTCTCCATAATGTTTAAAATAAGGTCTATGTATCAATGCCATCTTGGTGAAATGTTGTAAATAAAATATTCACCACATGAAGGTCCTCACCAAGGGCTGAGAGTGAATTCAGTTCCAGCAATAGTAGTCTCTTCCTCATGATGATTACTTTTGCCATTTGGATCCAGTTTAATCTGTCCAAGTCTTTTGGGCTCTAACACCATGAAGAGAAAGGACTTCATTCCTATGTCATGATATGATTAAAATTCATGAAATTAGTATTGCTTCATTATTTGATGTTAGCCAAAAGTCCTCTTTGCAGCACCCACAATGTGCCCAGTAATGACTTCTTCTGCAATTCATATGGAGTTACATGTACTGGTAACATATCGAAATAAGACTGTAAATTCTTTTTTTATGAGACGCATTGCTCTACTACTATTGTAACTGTTTGGGTATCTTTCTTCCACATTGCTGTCATTTCTGCCTGCAAATCCTGGTATTTTATGACTTTGTGTCTCTCTTTACATAAGACACTGTATTCATTGAGTGTAGCAGTTTAAATGATCAATGCTACTTTTGTATTCTTTTCATGGACTAGCATATCTGATTTTCTCACATCTATTTTCTGAACTCTTGATAATGGATGATCCCATGTGATATAAACTTCATCTTACTTCAATTTGTTTTTTATTTTTATTTTATTTATTTTACATTTGTTGACTGGGATAGTCCGACTAGATACATGTCCATTTTCAGCAGAGGCCCGGGGAGAAAAGCTCCAAACTTACAAACAGATAAAGACAAGCAAGTTACAGTATATGCACAAACATATTGTATTAACATACAAGTTACAGTCTTACATTTTAAGCCCATAAAGAATACAGTTTATATTCAGAAATATATACAAATATGTTACAGTTTCTCTTATCAAACCTATATGTGCAGCTATCTACAGAGCATCTGCAGAGATGTTACAGTTTCTCTTTTTAAACCTTTTAGTGTAAGAAGTAAAGCACTGTTAATAAAAATTGCAGGGATATGGAAGTAGATGAGGCTTTAGTCAGGGTTAGAGCAAGGACCTAACCAGTGAGTTTTAAAATACTGGGTTAGAATTTTTTTAATTGATTAAGGGAGGGGTTCAGAGTAAGGTCAGATGGGAGTGAATTCCAGGTTTTGCCTACTGAATTTGCAAACAAAGATTCTCCAGATAGGTTGTTAGCTTTAACAGATTGAACCAAAAGTTTTGTAGTGAAACGAAGTGGCCTAGCATTTCTGTAGGGATGGATAATGTTTTTAAGGGAGGGCATTTTTTTCTGGATGACCTTGAATGCTACAGTAAGTTGATTATATTGAATTAGCAGGGGGAGTTCTGGCCATCCTAAGAGGTTTAGGTTTTGACAATGGTGTGTCCGGTAGGGAGTTCCTGTGGCAAACCTGGCAATTTGATTGTAGCAGCTAGAGAGTTTGCTGAGATCAGTTTTTTCAAGTTAGTGAGTGTTGGTGAGGCATAGAGTAGAGTTGAAAGCAGATGGGTATTGGCAATGGCAGTCCCAGCTAGAGGGGTGAAAAAAGGTTTGTTTTTGTATAGGGAGCCAAGTTTTTTTATTAACAGTTTTAATAGTTTGGTTTACATGCATATCATATTTGAGGTTGTTGTCTATTATAACATCCAGGAGTTTGGTATACATATCTGGTAAGATTATGGTCCCATTGTTGGATGTTATAGTAAATGAAGGTTGAGAGGATTTGCGAGTAGGGGAGAAGAGCAATAGCTTTGTTTTTATTAGGGTTTAATATCAGCTGTTGATTGGAGATCCAGTTTTCCACTGTATTAAAGGTTTTCTGGGTTAAACTAAGGAGATGTGTAGGGGTAGAGGCTGAGCAAATCAGGGTGGAGTCATTGGCATATCGTATACAGGTTGCATCTGGGATTATAGTATGGAGGTCATTGATAAGAGGAACAAAAGAAGGGGATCTAATATGGAGCCTTGAGGGACATCGAGGTTAATGGGGAGAAGGGTGGAGAGTTTGTCCTGCCAAAGGACAGCCTGCTGTCATCCACTAAGATAAGACTGAAACCATTGTATGGCATGGTTGTTTAGGGATATTTTATTTAGGGGAAGTAAGAGTAGCTGATGGTTAACCATGTCGAAGGCCTTGGAAAGATCGAGAAACAGGGCAGAAGATAGTTTGTTGTTATGGTTGGAATTTATAACATTAGAAAAGGAGAGAGGGGCTGAGGTGGTACTGTGCTGTGGTCTAAATCCATGCTGGGAGTTGACCAGAAGATTTTTTGTTTGTATGTTTGGATCTGGTGAAGTCAGTAGATATGTATGCAGTCCTTTGACTGCTGATCTGTACATGTAAACAATTTTGTGGAAACCCATACCTCATTTAGAACAAGGGATATCTAATTTTGGTATACACTGATTTTTATATATCATTTGATAAGCATGAAACATTTTTCATGTTTTTCTGTACAAAATATCCAAAACCTTTTGGGGACAGTATGTCACACCAAAACTGTCAATTAAACAGGAAGAGCAAATTGGATTAACACTTGGACTTTGTTCCTAGTTGTCTGGACTGTTTTCAATATTAGTTTTAGTCTTCTGAAATATACCTTACTGACTTATTTTTGCATTTGTTCATGTTGTATTGCTGATCCTTCATCAGTTTCCAAATATTTGTACACTCTTTCTTTCTCAGGTTCCTTTATATCACATTTTTGGCCAAGATTGATATTTTCTTGGTGCTGCAGGTTTCCTGCTTTCAGTATTGCTTTTGCACATTTATCAAGTCCAAATGACATCCTTATATTATGTGAGAAAGCTTTAACCAGTGAGAGTTGTGCCTTCAACTCATCCTATACAGTTTTAAGTCATCCACACAAAGAAGATGAGAAGTGTTTACACATGGAAGACCTAATATGTTAAGTAGACAGCTTAATGGGGTAAGGGAAAACAAAACATAAGCAGTGACAGAGAATTACCCTGGATTACCCTCCTTTGAATTTTAATCCCTGGGTAATAATTTGCCCTTTGTCATGAATTAATTGCAAGTGATGTCCCCGTTTCCTAGTTACTGTACTGTAATTGATCAATGTAGGATGTCTCATATATCTGTAAGCACTTCTTTATCCATGAATGTGAGATGCTGTCAAATGCTTTTTTTGTAATCTCTCCATGCCATACCTAGATTCTTTCCATTTTTACAATTCTCCATTATGACTTTATTTAGAAACAAATGATATTTTGTTCCATATGACTTAGCTATTGATATCAAAGATGATAGAAAAACATGGTATTGATATCAAAGGTGATAGAAATGCATTAAGGAAACATTATAATTATGGTCGTTGTCCTGTAAGATTTAAAGTTGTTCTTTGGAGCTGATTAAGAACAATATAAAGCTTTTTTGAAGCTGAAGATGAGCTTGATTGGAAGGAGTATATGCAGCAATTAAAGCTTGATACCTGTCATTTGCCAGGATTAAATGACAAAGAGAATTTTAAAATTTATTTAAAAAGGAAGAACCTTAGGCACTGATTAAATCATGTGACCTGATTGCTATATAAAGGGTGTCTGTCTTGACTTTCATTCAGTCTGATGAAGTCCTGTTGTAAGGACAAAAGCACTTACTGTTGCTGAATGTTTTAAATTAAAGTTTTAGCCGTGGGATTCCAAGATGGCTGCCGACTAGTCTAGTCCTTACTCTCTGAGCTCCTCACAGCTATTTAACTTTTGTTTTTTTTTTTTACAACTTTACATCAACCTTTTTCCTCAAATTTTTATACTAAAAGATTTTATAAATCTTTTTCTACGCATTTGGATTATTTTTTCTTCTGGAATTGTTATCCTGGGATTTATTTTACCTCAGAACATTCTTGGTCTCTCTGCTGCTGGGACTCCTACCGCTCCAGTCTGTTCCTGGTTCCTGGTATCCTGTTAACTGCATTCCATTTCTGGGCATGGCTACAAAATCTGACTTTATGGAGACTCAGCCTACAAAGGCCAAATATTCTTCAATGCTCCCTCCTGAAAAAGATTCAGGTTCAAAAAGACTGAAATCATCTAGACAACCTACAGAAACTTTTAATGTAAGTAATAAAGATTTAAATGGCTCAAATTTCCTTTTAGAAGAACTAAAAATAGCATTAAAACCAATCCAAAGTGCTATACAAAACTTTTCAGAACAGTTTGCAGACTTTAGTAAATCTTTAAAGCAAATAAACGATAGTATTGTTACTATTGAAAATAAAATCTTAGCTTTGGAGGTTAAAACAGACTTATTGGAAAGTGACTTTAAATCTAGAGATAAAACTGTTTCAGATTTACAAGCTAAAATATTGGATCTGGAAGCCAGGAGTCGAAGAAATAATATCATTATTCGTGGTTTACCTGAATCTTATGACAATAAAAACTTGTTATCTGTGACTAAAATATCTTTGAAACACTGTTAAATTGTGAAGCTTCTTCAAAATCTATAATTGTAGAGAGAGCACACAGAGCACTGCGTACAAAGCAAGATTCTTCCACACCAAGGTTAATTTATACTAAGTTACTAAACTTTCAAGACACTTTCCAGATCCTAGAAACTGCTAAAACAAAGAAACAATTCATATGGAAGTCTCACAAACTATCATTTTCCCAAGATCTTCCTGCACAGATCAAATTAAATAGACAAAAACTAGCCCCCTATTGTGCTGACTTGATAAAAATAGGGATTAGATTTCGAATGGCATATCCTAATACCTTGTCTTTCACAGCTAATGACAAAAGATTTGTATGTTCAGATCCTAAAGATGCAAAAGACATTTTTCTTAAAACATTTAAAAAGCTTCCTGACACTGTATCTTAATATTCTACTGTTAAAGAACTACAATAAGGTTTGATCTTTTCTTTAATCTGACAGTATTTGTGTTACATGATTTGTAATTCTGGTGTGACATAATTATATTACCTTAAGAACTTGTCATGTAATTTACACATGATGGATTTGGTGTGACAGTGTGCAGTGACAGGATATATGCTTGTTAGATTTGTGTGGATTAATAGAAGCATTTAAATTCCTGTATTTACTTTTTTTCTCTTTCTCTCACATATGCTTGCTGTGTAAATAGATAATATGTTAATTTTACTACAAGCTTTGGAGTTACAGCCTTCTGTGTAAGCTAAATGATTTTTGGAGGGAAAAACATTCCATCTCAACATTCTAGCAAGAAAATCTTCCCCTCAGAGTTCCAGCTGATGCTCTGCATGAACATGCGCACACTACAGTCTCTCTGAGATGGATGGTGATGTCATCATTTGTGAGGAAAGAAAGACAGTTTCAAATACACAAGTCTGCTTGTTTTCAACAAGTATTCAATAGCACTAACTTTTTAATAGATCTGGCTATTATTTAAAGTGTTTTCTCTTCATAAAAGAAGGTTGCTTTTTAAATTTAAACAGATTCATGTCACATAATATATTCAGTGACTTTTAGTGTGTCTGCATGACTTCAAAGCAAGCTGCTACTTTCATAAAGCAGAGTGAAAATGTTTCTGGAAACAAATGAACAGGTTAGTTTTATATATTAAAATTCTAAAGGATGTGTAAAGAAATGAACATATTTTCCTATTCAGAATATTTTTTCATACAATATTTTATATTATACTGAAGTTTTTAATTTGACAAATGTTACAAAGTATACCTGTTCATATGAAAGTTTCATGTTCTTTCTATTCTCTGCTCTCTCTCTTCTCAGAGGCTGGATGTGATATTTATGATTAGTAGTTTATGTTTAAGAAAGCCTTTACTTATTTGAAAGGTTTGAAATAACTATCTTTAATATGATTAGCTGAATCTACATGTATATATTTAAGCCCTTAGATTTACTGCATTTAGCTTGCTTGTTTCTGTTTTAATTAGATGTTCAAAATGTTTACTTTAAAAGCCTTATCTTTTCATGCTGTTTTGCTATGTTACATCTATAGCTTAGAAGAATAGTATGGCTACATAACCTAACAGAGTCATTAGTAAAATATTCAAAAAGTAGATTTAAAATTATATGTATGCACATAGTTGTACATTCAGTCCAATATATATGATGCTGTTTAAGTTACTATTTAATAATATAATTATACTTTATTCATGTATATTAACTAGTGTTAAAACCTTACAGCTTATAATATTTCATTTTGAATAGTTCCTGTACTATTATTATCTAGTTAATAGATGCATCTCCAGACTGAATTGTTTTTCATTTTGAGATATGGTTGCTTGGTAGTTGTTTTTTGCTTTATTTGAACTATAACTAAATACTCATTCTACAGGTATTAGTGCTTTTATCATACTAATGGTCATGTTGATTAATGAAATTATCACTAAAGTACTAAAGAAGGTTCAGTAGATAGTGCATGACTATTATCTTTAGTTCAGTAATGCTATGCTTATTTACTTATATTATAATGTTACCAGTTGGTTTAGTTATACTTATATATGTTATCTTACATATTTTTCAGTTTTAATTGTATTACTTCTTATGATAGAGTGTTCTAGTTAAGCAGAGTGTGATTTATTTATTATTTACTTGTTTCTCTTTCTCTTGAAATACTTGAGGAAATACATTTAATCACTATAAATTTCAATTTAAGGATAGGAGCTTTAGATTAGTATTAGAAGTAGGGATTAAGCATGTTGGACGTCTTGAAATTAGTTAATTTTGTATATATTTTAGTAGTATTACTCGGACTTTATGTTATGTTAGGCTTCCTTTGAGTAATTTGTATTCTAACTTGAGGTTATTATTATCTATAATTACAATGTTTTTTTCATGTTCTTCTGCTCTTCCTTTATCACAGGGGGATTGGTGGGTAGGCACTAGGGTTAGGATAAAGGTTATTATTATACATTTCATGGTTCTTAAAAAAACTTTTTTCTTTTTTTTCAACAAATGTTATTTGATGACTTGCTTGAATACTTAAAGACTGTTTTTTCTTTTATTTTTTTCTTCTTCTTTTTAATGTTGTGTTGGATTTACACCTTGAGTTCACTTTTATAGCATCAATAATGATTATACTTGTAGAATATGCCTGTTGACATAATTTTAGATTCTTGGAATGTTAGAGGCATTCAAGATAAAGCGAAAAAGTCACTATTATTTCATATGATCTTTAAATCACAGGCTAACATTTGTTTTATTCAAGAGACCCATATTTCACGTATTGATTGGAATAAAGAGTTAAAAAAAATGGATCAAAAGATTATAGCTTCAGGTGACTCATCTAACTCCAGAGGTGTAGCTATAATCATTAAACAAAAATTCATTGGGAATATTATTGATGAGAAATTTGATGATGAGGGAGGTGGTGCTTATTTACCGCTTCTATTGCTGGTTTGGACAAACCCTTATTAATTTTAAATCTATATGGCCCATGTAATTCACAACATTTGTTCATTTTAAAATTTACAATATTCTTGCATCCTATAAGGATCATCATATTATAGTGGGTGGTGACTGGAATGCAGTTATAAACCCTGTAATTGATCGTTCAGCTCCACTGTCACCTATAATCTTCAATCTACTCTGGCTATAAATGATTTGATGACAGAATATAATATAATAGATCCCCTCCGCACTGTTAAAAATATAAACAAGAATGATATATATACTTATTATTCTAAGTGCTATCATTCGTGGTCCAGATTAGACTTCTTTCTAATTTCAGATTATATTTCAAAATATATTGTGGACTTTACTACAGAACCCAGATTCTTTTCGGATCACTCAAGAATTTCACTAAAATTGAACATAAAACCCAATATAAAAAATAAAACTATGTTTAATAAGTGGACCTTAAATAATAACTTATTGTCAAATGAAGATATTTGCAAACAAGCTTCAGAAATCCTAAATGAAATGGTGAATAGTCTTGAATCATCAGACATTCCTTATGACATACAATGGGCTGCATGTAAAGCAAGATTAAGAGGTTTATTTATTAGTAAAGCTGCTTTTTCAAAAACAATACTTTAAGAAAGAGGAATTCTTAAAATCAAGAATTTCTTAGTTGGAAAATCATCTTAGTCTGAACTATGATGCTACTTTAGAAAAACAAATTTTTGATTGTCAGAAAGATTTAATTCTGCTTCACCAAAATAACCTCTCCTTAGCTGAACAAAAGCTACTTGCTTCATATTCAGAGTGGGCCCAGGTTCCATCTAAATTGTTAGCGAGAATTATTAAAGTTAACTTCAGAAATCCAAATATTACATCTTTATCTTAAAATAACAGATTATATAATACTGATGAAGAGATTATTCAACTTTTCACCTCTCTTTACACTGAGTTATATTCAGGTTCTTCTAATTCTGTTAAAGATAATCACTCAAAACTCTTTTTAGACTCTTTGCAGTCCGCTAAACTTAATGATAATCAGCAAAGACTAGTTTCTACCGGTATATCGGTACAAGAAATCTCGGATTCAATAGATAATCTTAAATTGGGTAAATCTCCGGGACCTGATGGTTTTACTCCAGAATTTTTCAAAACTTTCAAATTGGTAGTTCTTCCCTTTCTATTTAAAGTTTACAATCATATAAAAGTTAATGATATCTCAGATATTCATTGGAACACATCCAAAACCATTCTAATTCTACAAATAATAAAGATAAATCTGACCCAGTAAATTATAGACCCATTTCTTTAATTAACGTGGATATTAAGATTCTGTCATCTATTCTGGCTAACAGATTGAAACGGATTTTACCCTCAATTATCTCGTCAGATCAATCAGGTTTTATGTCTCAGAGACATGCTTGGGATAATACTCTATCTTTAGAGACTATACTTCATCTCATTAAGAAAAATCCAAACCCTATATATGCTTTGATTATAGATGCATCAAATGCCTTTGACAGAGTATGTTGGAACTTTCTATTTCAAACTATGTTATGTTTTAATATTCCCTTATTCTTTATAAATTTTTTAAAGTTTTATACAAGAATATGTTTACTAGACTATACATTAATGGTCAATTTTCTGCTCGATAAAGATCACTAAAGGAACAAGACAGGGTTGTCCATTGTCCCCTTTTCTTTTCAACATTTACTTAGAACTTTTGCTATTGTTTATTACTCAAAATACTTTTCATAACATCCCTAGAATTCTTAATACTAATATTCATTTCTCTGCTTTTGCGGATGATTTAGTAATCTACTTTCAAACTCCATTATCTGATTACAGAAAAATAATGAATTCTATTGATTATTTTTCTTTGGTTTCCAACTATCTTTTAAATTCTACAAAAACTCATATTTTTCCCTTAAATCATTTAGCACACAAATCTTTTTTTTTTCCAGACGATCGTTTTCAGTTTACTTATAATATAAAATATTTAGGAATCAATTTAGAACACAATAATAAATCTTCCTTTCAAAATAATATTAATAAATTATGGAACTCTATATTGTCTGATATGGACAGATGGAAGCATCTAAACCTTTCATTTCTTTCAAGGGTGGCCATTATTAAAATGAATATTCTGCCTAAATTTCTTTACCAATTCTCATCATCTGATCAGATAATTTCAAAAATTTTTGAGTCTGTAAATAAAGTTTTGGCAAAATTCATATGGTTCCCTAAATCTGTTAGAATTTCCTATTCTAGATTGGCATTTTCAAGGACAAGGGAGGTTTGGGTTTACCTAATCTTTATCTCTATTATTTGATTGTCTCATCCAATAAACTTCTTACTATCTCTAAATTCAATAACACTTCTTATCCAAATCACTCTTTATGGATAAAATTATCGTATAATTATGTCATTTCTAATAATTTAAATCCTGAAGCTATTCCTTTATCTCTCTGGATAGTTTATTTATTAAAAATATATCTACAGTATTTAAACAAAAGATTAGAGATTTCCAAACCTTACTCAAAATGTGTAAACTAGAAAAGATCTCGCACCATGTTCAGCCAATTCATCTAAACCCAAATATATTATTGGACAATAAACTTTTGAACTTAACAAACTATCCTTTAATTAAAAATCTAAAAGTAGGAGATGTTTTGAAATATCTTGACTTGCCTTTATCTGACTGGCGTAGGTTATTGAAAGTAAACTGGAATTACTCACCAATTCTTACACAACTAAGAGCAATAATTAAAAACAAATTTGTATCTCTGGTCCCCATAGACTCACAATTGAAAAACCTTAACACGATTATCAAAATACTTTCATCATCTGATAAAATGCTCTCAAACTCATATAAATTAATTAATTCTTTAATGATGGACCACAACTGTCTTTTATCTAATGTTTGGTTGAATTATAATTCCCAATTGTCAGAATCTCAGAAAGTCCTGGCTATTAGACACACTAAGGAATTTATCCCTTTTAAAAATTAGCATACACACAATTAATGATTAATAATGATGCCTACTTTACCCCAATCAAATTAAACAAATTTAACCCAAATAAGTCCCCTTCATGTTCATGCTGTTCTCATCCCCAAGCAGACCTCCTTCATATTCTATGGTATTGTCATTTTCTCACAGATTGTGGACATCTTTGAAAGTCAGACTGCAGAAAATGGGATATCAAAATCCACGTTGGCGTGGGAATTTGCTATTCTACATATTCCATTGATTCATCTTTCAAAAGTTGATATTCATGTTATCATTTTTATTTGCTCATTACTAAAACTTTATATAATACAAAATTGGATTGATCGTTCTAAATTAAAATGGGTTACTTTCCAGAAAATGGCTTTTAAATTTATTGATGCTCAAAGATACTTAGGTGGAAGTCCAAAAAAGCTATTAGAAAGGTTGTGTTAGAAAAGGTTCTAAACATATTAAATAGTTAATGTTAAATATTTTTTTTTTTCCTCCTCTCAGGTTGCCTAACTTGTATATAGTGTACATATGGTGTATGTTTTATTTCTAAATAACTTATCAAAATCTCATGAAGGTTGTTATCACTAGATGAATTGTTATATGTTTGCCTTCTTGTTATGTATAATCTTTTAATTGTCTTGCTATTCATATAATTAATAAAAAAATTTTTGAGAAAAAAAAAATTAAAGTTTTAGCCATTTAATTTTTGTGTTTTAGCCATTTTATTTTATTTGACTTTCTTTCGTTACTCTTTCATTCTATTGCCATGATTGAGTTTTCTTCTAAGTGACTATAAACTCAGTCAATATCAATTCCAGTGTATAGTTTAAACATCAAAAGTAGCCAAGTTATTGGCCTATTGTTTTTAGGATAGCTTGTAGGGTCACTCTTAAGGAAGAGTATAATTTTCCCTGTTGTTAACCAGGTTGGTGTCTGTTCAGGGTACGCATATATGTAGTTCTTACTTGAGGTTAAACCTTTGTATAAAAATGTTAATATTTCTTGCCAGAAGTTAGGTACTGCATCTGGGCCTGGGGTTTTCCAATTGGTAGCTTTTCTTAACTTTGTTTCAATCTCTCTGGCCGTTACTTTATCCCATTTCATATCCTGTACATTTTAATTTCTGACTGTTTCTTTTACTTCTTCTATCTGTTCAGCATATTTGTTATGTTCCACTGGGTTTTCATAAATATTTCTCCAAAATGTATCTATTCCTTCTTTTTTTGGTGGTGTTTCTATTTCTTTTGCTTTGTTTCCCAGTTCCCTATAACATTTTTGGGTCATAAATAAATTGCTTATTTTGTACTTTTCCTTTATATTTATCTGCATGTCTTCTAAGTGTTTCTGCCTGTGCTGATATCTTTAGTTTATTATTTTCAATAGTGTATGATAGACCCTGGTCTGTTCTGATACTGCACATTGCTTATAAAACATCTATCCTTCTAAGTATTTTTGTTGATCTGTTCTGTCTTCTATACTCTTTAAGATGTGACAGTTCTTGTCTCAGTTACAA
The DNA here is from genome assembly GCF_019279795.1 of Protopterus annectens. Lineage (NCBI taxonomy): Eukaryota > Metazoa > Chordata > Ceratodontiformes > Protopteridae > Protopterus > Protopterus annectens. Next base: position 497,372,035 of record NC_056728.1, on the reverse strand, counting down.
ATAATGTAATCACCAAATCACATTGAAATAAACTGAAAACAGTAATTCAAACTAAGAAGAAAAAGAAAAAATCCTTAAGTGGAATCATCCAAAGTGAAGGAATTAGTGTAGGGTACTGCAGGATTAGGGAACTTAATTAATTATGTGTTACTATGGTCATTCCCTAAACCTACAGTACAAGATATTTATTATATGATACTCCAGAATAACTATGCATTTCATATAAGCAACTCAGTAAGATGACTTACTTATATAGCCTGAGATAGTGCCAAAAAAGGGCAAAAACTGTCTAATAAAGTGTTCCTTATTATTGAGTATCAGTGACTCATTCTTGGGGGTTAACATAACAGAATAGTACCAACCACCCTGTTTCATAATGATAACTGTGAACCAAGTGTTGAACGATGTTATGTGGCAGAGTGAGAAATTCAGCCTGCCATCTTTCTGTGCACACAAAATGCACTGCACACACCATTGTGCCCTTTTCACTGGATCCACGTTTCAGCTGTGTTAACTTTAAGTGCATGCTTCATGTGTTTTTTCACTGAGCTAAAAAAAAGAAAATATTTCAATTTGACATATGAGTCTTTATTTTTGTTCTCCAACTCTAAAGTTACAAAGTGTGGTCAGTTGTGTCTTTCTGGTATGTTACTGCATCACTAATTAGTATATATTGCAACTCAGAAAGCATTGATATACACACATTTTGCCTACCTGACCTGTTTCACAATTTGAAATAGGGATAGAGGAAAACAAGTCTTTTTACTGAGCGAAATGAATTGGCATATTGCTATTGAAAGCTGCAGTAACCAGTCAGTTACCATGCTGTGTATTCCCTTGCAGGGCTGTAAACATGATGGTATGGGTAACCTACTAGTAGACAAAACTAGAATTCTCGAGTTTCAATTGCCCGTGCTTCAACTTGCTGAGCTCCTCCACAGGAAATCATTGTCAGTGAGTTGTGCCCCGAGTGATTTCCTTTTTGGGAGAATTTTCCCCTTCTTTGAGTTGGTGCGACTGTGGAGTTGGTATATGTAAGTTCAGAGGATGTGGGAATACAGGGCGACTTGCCCCCCCCCAAAAAAAAACACATTAAAAGTGTTTTTGAGCAATATTTTGGCAAATGCAGTTTGGTGATTACAATACTTGGTGCATTCACTTTCATATCTACTCATAGTGGTAGCTAACAGTACACCTTCACTGCCTATTCTCGACTATTAGGGAAGAAAAAGTGCCCTGTTCGGGAGAGTTATAATAAAAAATTCTGTGTTGCATCACCTTAGGTCACATGTTTCATAGGCTGATAAAAGGAAATATGTCACAAACAAACTGTATCTATAAAGTTTGTGTCATTCTGCTCTGAACAAATTGTTTTGCAAGACTAACGCTCCTTTATGACAACAAACAACAGAAATCACTTCCTAGCAGGTTTTATCCAGTTAAAGTAATTAAATAAAATATGACATGCTCTTTAAATTGCTGTAAAGCAATTATTTTTTGTGTAAAGTTCTGAGCGATGTATCAGCATTTAACCTGCTTCCTGCCATCTGAGTGCTGCATTAAACCTAGCACATTTGTGATTCTTCAGGGAGCACAGAGGTACTGCTGCAGCCACAGAATAGATTTTCTTTGTTTTTATTGGTTATGAATAACCCTATAGCCAGATGTCTTTTATAATAATATATCCAGATGTCTTTTATAATAAACTTAACAAGCAGGTTAATTCCTTACAGTGGATTGTTGTGAAACAAATAATACACTAGTGCATCATAACAAATACTTAAATATGACTTTCTACCTAATATGAGAATATTTTGATTTTCATACCAACATTTAATTTGACTATTCTAAAGTGTGTATGTTTGTGTGTGTGAGTGTTTGTGTTTGTGCACATCCACAAGCATGTTGTGTGTATGAGTACTTTCATGTGCATATTTATATACATTCAGTAGTTTAAAAATAAATTGTCTGTCGTATTTTTACTAAAGCTATATATTAGTCTTCTCTCACTTTCAGGTACTATTAGGAGTTTTCCATATGTGTTAATTAGAAATACAGGTGCTTAAAAATAATGTAAATATATTTAATGAAACTATAACTATAACTTGGGGACATAGAAAATAAATTAAGGCATAAGATAAAGGAAATAGTTTCACTTTGCAGTTGTTGTGGTTTGTGCAGTTTTTGAATATCTGACCCACAAGTACTGCTTTTGCCATATGTGACTCTATTGTGCTCAGTAGTGTGACTCATGCATGATGCGAGTGTCATTATCATGCTTGCTGTAGATGTTACTTTCATGCATGATGTAAATATTACTATCATGTGTGTTGTACTTTACTATCATGCATGCTGCACTTATCACATATGCTGTAAATGTTATGCATACTGCAAATGTTATTATCATGCAGGTCATCTTATCTATCACGCATGTTTTAAATGTTACTATCATACATGTTGAACATGTCATTATCATGCAGCTGCAAATATTATCATGCATGCTGTAAATGTTACTCTCATGAATGCCGTGTTATGATCATGCATGCTGTGCTTGCTTCTGTCATGAATGCTGTAAATGTGATTATCATCATGCTTTAAATGTTATCTTGCATGCTGTAAATGTTACTCTCATGAATGCCGTGTTATGATCATGCATGCTGTGCTTGCTTCTGTCATGAATGCTGTAAATGTGATTATCATCATGCTTTAAATGTTATCTTGCATGCTGCCCATCTAAGTATCATACATGCAGTAAATATTACTGTCATGCATGCTGTATTTGCTGTCATGCATTTTACAGTATTGGGCTTCTTGCTGTCATGCATGTTACAGCTGTTACTCATGCATGCCACACTAGTTACTATCATGAATGCTCTAATGTTATCACGCATGTTGTACATTACTATTATGCAAGCTGTACATTTCATGCATCTTGTGCTTGTTGTCATGCATGTTTCTTGTGTTACTATTACACATGCTATAAATGTTGCTATCATGTATGTATACTATTGTGCATTCTGTACTTGCTATTACAATCATACCTCTCAACTGTCCAGAGTTTTGCAGGACATCCAGATTTTTCTCTCATATTTTTGGTCTGTTACTCATGACATTTGTGTTTTTTTCTGGAATATCATTCAGATTTAAGTCACAAAATAATGAGACATTCGTGTTTCAGACTTCATATCCTTTAGAAAATACATGCTAATGCAAACCCTGTTATTCTACTGGCTTTATAAACTTTAAAGAGCAATATTAAAAAAATTGTCCCCATCTTTAGGCCTTCCCCTCCATTATTTTTGTTTTTGTCCAGAATTCTTGCATCAAGAGGTTGAAAGGTATGACTAACATGCATGTGACTTTCTGATTACTGCTTTATACTCAGTGGGTATATTTCCTGCATAGCCCAAACACTGAGCCCTGCACAGCTTGCAAAAGCTAAATATATAAATAATATCAATCTGTACCATTTTGATAGCCCTAACCTGGAGTACAGTGTAGCTTTTTAAACCACAGAAGAAAAACAAGAATATATTAAAGTGTATGTAAATTATGGTTTGTATATATTTACGGAGGTGCTACTGCGATGACCGATTGACTGTGGTACATAGTATATTTACATGGTTCCTCAAAAATACTTTTGTAGAATGCAGCTTCTGACAAAAAATGTAGAACAACTACATTTGGTGAAACAAATTATAACAATCAGAGCAAATGTACTTGACTTCGGTGAAGGTGAAGTCGTGCACCGTCTTTATATAACGGGTCTAACTATTAGGCTCCATACTTAAAGAAATAGGGAAAATGGAAGCCCCCACCTCTATAGTACCTAGAAGTTTTATTAGTGCATTTTAAAGTGGTTTATCACATCACATACTTGGTGACACCTGTATCTACTTACAAGCTGTGAACTGCATTCACATTATATTATATGACATGGATAATTAATATTTTAAAAAAGAACTTTTAAACAAAGAGGTACAAATCCAAATACATTTGCATGCAGCAGCAGCAGCACATCTTCAAAATTATTATCTTTGTAAGGGAACTTCAGGAAAAGAGTACTGTGTCATGACCAACACTAGATAGTCTGCCAGTGCATGTATTGAGAAAATATTTGTAATAAGGTTTTGACTGTATCTGAAGCAGGGCTGGCTGATGATTCAGAAATATTGCAACAGATGTGCAGTTAAGTGACAGATGACTTCCAGTATTGCAAAAAGGTTGTGGGCACTTCAGAATCATGTTCAGGGGGAGCTTGGTCCTTCTTCTACTACCCCTTCCTGTGCTTCAATACCTGCAGAACACATGTACAAAATGACACATTTAAATATGCCATAAAATGGTTCACAATATTCAGCAAACAAGGGAGAAAAACAGGCTGTGCCTATTAGCTTTTTCAGCATGATATTGTACAGTTTAACCAATACATATTAAATATCCCCACTAATGATGTGAAACGTGAACATCCAATACAAATATTAAATCTATACATTTTAGTACATACCCCATTACATGGTAGCCCACATGAACTCTCTCTCCCTCTACACTAAATTATAGGTAGATGCATGCCTTATGAAAGACCCACTGTGTCATGTCCTTGACACTTTTCTGGCATTGCTGTGTTGTGCTATTCCTTCCACCCTTGGCATGGATGTTGTTAACCACTGTGTCCCACAAAGGTTTGTTGGCACCACATTATCCTAATAGGTGGTATCTATAGATTCTGAGTGCCTATAACAAGATGTCATTCTCAGTATGACTGAAAGTCTCTAATCCCTGCCTTCCTCCACCTTTGGAGGCATGAGCAGACCTAGGAAGAGATGATACCAAAGTCACAGGCCAATGTTTCTCGATTTAGTAGACCAGAATATATGCAGAGTAGTTTGGCTTGTTAATATGAACAGGACAGGGTTAGACAAGATTAGTGAGACAGTGGAGGCCACAGATATGTAATCGACAGTGGGGCACTTCAGAGGTAAAGAAGATGTGCAATGGTAGGGGTGGATATATATGTATATACAATTAGGGTAGGTAAAACACACAGGTCTGCAAAGTTGTGTAGGTGATAGGATCTTCAAAGACAGCAGGGGTGTGGCTCACAGGGTTGCATAGGAGATAAAATATGCTAGGATGTACTGACAGGAGCAACCAGGGAAGATCTGATGAGAAGAGTTACAACTCCTGGACATTCCTCTCAACATGAAGACATAGAAAATAAGAACAAAGCCCCTTGAAAAGTAGGAACATCCTGTTAATAGTATATAATAGTATATATACAGCCTTCTAAATATTATCAGTATTAATAATGGTTAAAAAATGCCTAAAACAGCATCAAAATTCAATCATATAATAAAAATTCTCTATCGGTGGAATATGAACCATACCCCAACTCTAATAATACATACTAGATGAATGTTTCATATAAAATATGACAAATGCATGGAGTGCATAAAGGGAACAATATCAAATGTAAGATATAATCCTACAGTAAATATTAATTACATAACAAATACAATATATAGTTATGACCTGCCTAAATATATTGTGCATTACCAAAGTATATAAATGCCTATATTTAACAGCAAGAAATTATTTTATATACATATTTGATTGAGTGTATATGTATACATGTCTATATGTCTCTCTCTGACAAAACTACAACATAGTTAATTTCTTATAAGGGGCTTAGTAGGAATATTTTCATTGATACCTGGTGGAATTGCCGCATTTAGCTTTAACTGCCATTTGATCTCTTTTCCCCCAAATTTGCCTTGATGTTACCCCCCTGGGTAATTATATGATTGAATTTTGATGCTGTTTTAGGCATTTTTTAACCATTATTAATACTGATAATATTTAGAAGGCTGTATATATGGGTTTTACCAAATCTATGTTCTTATGTCTTTAAAACTTAATGGTAGTTTAATTGGTCAGGTGGTGTCTTAGGCGGGAATTTTAAAGTATTTAAGAGACAAGAATTGATATATTCAGTGTTCTGATGAAATCTACATTGGTTTGATGAAAGCGCTCAACCTTCGTTTTGTATTTCAATAAAAGAAGTTCTTTGTGACATATTCATGGATCGTGATTTGTTCTGGGAACAGTTTTTGGTGCTGTCTTTCTTATATGACACTTTACCACAGTACTGCAGACCACTGTGTACATCCCCTGTGCTCCATGCTGTGGAACTGTTACTTCTGTACTACTACAGAATGCTTCCAGTAACCCAAATATTACTGCTGAGGCTTCCTTATTGCACATTTTGGCTGCCATCTTGGAGGATTGGTAGTAAAAGTTGCAGATATATACTAATCTACAACAATTGGGCAGCGCAGAGGTGCAGCAGTTAACATTGTTGCCTCACAGCAAGAGGTTCTCTGGGTCAATTCTTGGCTGGGGTGCTTCTGTGCAGAGTCTGCATGTCCTCCCTGAATTTACATGGGTTTCCTCCAGGTACTCCGGTTTCATCCCACATTCCAAAGACATACATTTGGAGCATTTCTCCATGAGCCTCCCCTGAAAATAAGCTCTATCCTAGTCAGACTTCCCAGTCAACAAATGATAAATAAATAAAATAAATAAACGTGTCTACTCAGTATGTCAAGTAAAGTAAAATAGCGCTGTACCTCCCGCATAGTCAGTTCAAGGGCAGCTGCTGGGACATTATGTAATCAGATGCCTGAAACAACCTGAGCAGCTGAGCAGAGACAACAGCATCCCCCATACTGATTAGCAGTGTAGGCACTGTTATTATGATCTCTGATGGAGATGTATCAAAGACTTTCAGTGTGGAAGCCGATGTGAGACAAGAACACCTCAAATTCATTGAAGGTGTCTGTCATTTCTATTGTGCTTCTCACTGTGGCTTCCAGCATTTTTCCTGTCTTTCAGAGCACTGTGTTCTAATGATAGATGCCAGGATGTACTAATCTGGTTGGTATGTGCTTCTGTTGCAAGTGATGTTGTGGTACTATGTCGTCTTGTGCTGCAGGGCACATGGCTGTGCCTTTGTGGGGTTATGACCACTATTTCCTGCTTCTGCTGCATTACACATATATATGGTATGGTAGATACTTTTGCTTCATTGCACTCACATGTAGCATTGTAGCTTATTTCTCAAGCCATTGGCACCATTTTCTGTTTCTCCTGCATTACACATATACATGATAGTGTGGTGTGTGTCTCAGGCTGTGGAGATCATTACAGGTTACCACTTGCTTGTAGGTACATCTGAGCTGTACCCTTGCTCTTTTACTGTGTCTCCCTCCTAAAGGCAAGTGATGGCTAATGCATCCCTTTTGACTTCCGGCACAGCCAGAGTGGGAGGAGAATGCTGCCATCTGTAATAGGAGGCAGCAGAGACTTTCAGTTCAAGAGGTTAGTGCACTCCTGTGCTGTCACCTGTAGTAAATGGCATCTATCAGCTGTGGTTCATCATCATTAGGAGCTTCCTCTGTTTTATGATTCCCATTTTTGCAGGTCATGATGGAACATTTGAACTACAGGTGTAACAGCTACTGCCTGCTACTGGCCATGCCAAGGGTGTAATTTTGATGGCTGAGTGCGGTGATGATGTTTTACCAGGGTTAGTTCTGGCTCTCCACCAGCAGATAGCCAACACAACTAGCCCGCCACACCTAAGCAGGAGCTGCAGAGGATTTTGAAGGTGACAGTTCACTGAGTGATGACATACTGTATTATAGCAACTCAACATGTCCGTCAGAAGATTTCAGACTCAGTGGACTGGCTGGTTCAGGGCCAGCAGGCCACCAGAGGTAGGTGTTTTTCCTGCCAGTAGCTACTCAGACCAAGGAACTCCATTTACTGGGTCCCAGTAACATTTGTCTGGGTTGCTCAGCAGCTCCTACCTGCCCCCCATCCACCCAATCCCCAGGTATGCATTTGGCCCTGTTTTGCTGTTTGTGTACATCTTATGTCCCTCTTAGTGTGTGTGGATATTTACCCCTGTTTGCCTCTCCTGTTTTATGTATGTTTGTATACCCTAACCTCCATTCCTCCATCTTCATATCCTTCCATCTTCCCTACTCTCTATTCCACTCTTTCAACACACCAATCACACAGACACACGCATATATATATATATATATATATATATATATATATATATATATAGAACCCCCCAAAAAATATGCCCACTTCACGCAACTTGCTATCTCTTAATGTGTTCCCTTGATCTCTAGTCCTCTTTTCTTACTTTCCTGCACCCACTTTCCATCTATTTCACCTACCCAATCAGTATGCAGCTGCTGAGCACCAATTGGCTAGTCTTTGCTTGTCTGCTGTATGTTGCTGCTGTGCAGCACATTCCAGCAGCTAATCACAACAGGTGCCTAGCCATGCAACCTGGTATAGCTCTCATATGCATTTATACAAGAAAATATGAGGCGGCCACCTTCCCATATGACACATACTATTAGTTTTGTCATTGTACTTCACTTACAACATTTCCCTCCTGCCTTGCTTATGTCTCTAAATTACAGCTATCTGCCTACTCATGCATTATATCCCTGCTTTGTTAGTCATGCCTATTTTGTATACCATTGTATTGCCTATATGTGACACAAGCCTCAAGCAAATATCCATGAATCTTGGTCAAAAGTACAAACTATGTGCAGCCTTAGCTGAATGTCTTGGCATATTTCCTGAAATTTTGGTAAAAATGGTAAAACAGTCTCAGAAATACACCCAATGCTAATAGAGACAAAACTATATAAGGTGATCTTATTTAAGCCTTTTTTTTTCATTTTTACAATAAGATAACACCCTCATGACACCCTTTCTACAAATAACAAATACCCTTTAATATGGCACAGCAAAACACTTTCCTGCAGATTTCCATAAGGTTAGCTATCTTCTGTCAATAAACTTCACACTCAGTACAGATTATGAATTACCCACCCCACCACTATTCATCCCCTCTTCCACTTTAAATGTATAGATCCCAAGGAAGTCTTGCTCTACTTAAAAATATTCTCACAAGCAACCCTTCTGAATATGGCAATATAAACTTTTGGTTCATATGCCATTGCAGAGATCAGCTATGTCTTACTCTCAACCATATATACACTGTCTATTTCACACAAAACATGTCACAAATTTGGAAAACTTCTCTAATTAAACCCCTTCTAAAGCAATCACCCCAAAAGATACATCTCAGTTTTGTCCAATATCCATCCTCCCAACTCTAAGAAAACTTCTAGAAAAAATAGTCTATACCCAATTATATATATACCCAGCAATACCACCCGACCTCCCCCAAATAGCATGGAGTCTGGCCTCTATAAAGTACTATGACATCACTTTGGTCCCTAACTGATGAAATCCTGATAAACACCGATAGTGTTTGAATACACCCTATAGGGTAGCTGGGCTATAAGGTGCTTGAGTCCCTGGCTTTTAGAAGTGATTTTTGGCTGTCTGGAACTCAAGCACCTGTAGTAAAGTGGGTTATAGAATTAGGGAACAGGATGGGATATTTAGATTTAGGTAGTAGGATAGAGTTTTAGGGTTAGAAAATGATAAGGGAGTTTTATTTTAGGGAGGGTAGGTTAGGGTTTAGGTTTAGGAAGTGACTGGAGACTTTAGGGATGGGGAGGGGGAGTGGAGATTTAGGGTAAGGGACCAAAGAGTCAGGTTGGGGACTCAGTGGGAGTTTTAGGTTTAGAGTTTAGTTTCTGGTATGGCAATGTAGCTTATAGGATCATGTGCTGGAAGGGCTATGTGTCAAAAAAGAGATCAGACTAGTGGGAGTCAGACCATTTGCTTTTTGAGGCAAGTGACAGTGAGCAGGTGTACTGTAAGTGAGCCAGTGCAGTATGTGTGAGCAGGTGTGCAACCAGTTAGCATGTGTACTGTGAGTGAGCAGGTGTACTGTGAGTGAATAGATGTGCAACCAGGGAGCAGACGTACTGCAAGTGAGTAGGTGTACTAAGAGTGAGCAGGTGTTCTGTGAGTCAGCAGGTGTACTATGAGTGAGCAGATGTGCTGTGAGTGAGCAAGTGTGCTGAGAGTGAGCAGGTGTACAACCAGTGAGCAGGGGTAGTACAAGTGAGCAGGTGCACTGCAAGTGAGCAGGTGTAGTATGAGATACTAGCATGTGAGCACCTGCAGCAGACCTCATTATGTGAACAGTTACACACATATTCAGAATGATGGAGAATTATAAAAAGACAAAGTGGGGCTCGAAGAATAACTGAATATTTTGTCTGGAAAACTACTTAATTTATGTCAATACTACTAGGTAAGACCAAGTATCCAAAATGTTTGTATTGACATAATGCTGTCCTACCAAACAGTCCACATAGCACTGGAGCATGAAAATGGAATAAACAAAAGTAAAAATGCTTCAGTCGGTCAAGTAATCCATTAACATTTATTTTAATTATATCTGTTTACTTGGGTAGAGCGCTGATCTTCATGGAGCTTTTTTGACTCAGCCCAGGAGCAGTGTCTGGTTAAGTAACTTGCTCAGTCACACAGTTAAGCAATGGAGGCTGAGAGAATCAAACCCTGGACCATAAGAAACACACCTTAATCCTCTACTCCAACTGCTCCATATTTATATGGGTATTTGCCATATATTTGGCATATATGTCAGATATTTGTTTGGGCCCTTAGAATTAAGCATTGTATAAATATGTTAGAAAAGTTATATGACTTCATAATTTAAGAGACTCTACATGCATAACAGAAAAATTATTTAAAATAAAAAATATTGACTATGCTCACTGCAGGCAAAAACAATTTAAATAATGCATTCAGAAATTTGGATTAGTTGTAAACCTGTTAATATAATCTACAAACATGCTGAAGTAAAGCTAATGATCAAACTTGTAAATAAAAGCTAGTTGCAAAAGTAAGTGTTTACTGAAATTAACCGTAGATATTAAAACATGAGCCTTCATCTGGATGATAGTCAGATGGGCCATAATAATAAAACATGTTATAGCATAATATGTTCCAAGTAAAACAATGAAATAAAAAGCTGTTAGCAAATTGAGTAATAGAACATAATAAAGCAAGTGGCAATTTGTTCTGGTATGAGGATAAAAACAACAAATGAATCAGCTGATGCAAACAAATATAATGTAGTCAGAAACAACAAAAGATGGCACAAATTAAATAAACCACCACTTTTTAATGTAAGCGCTTTTATACAAACAATGACATGCACTTCTTCAGACAATTGAATCCCTAAGCAACTCCCCTTAAATAATCAAGTAAATTGTTAAATTAAAGGTCAATTAACTTTTTAAAGTTGCATACTCCAAAAATACATCCACTAAAAAATAAGAACATATACATAGACTGTGTAAAGCTTTCATTACTAAGCTATACGCATGTGTATACATATATATATATATATATATATATATATATATATATATATATATATATATATGTAAAGAATAAAATATATACATATATATATATATATATATATTAAACTATATATATACTTTTTTATATGATGAAAAACATATTCTTCAAGACCAGCATCAAACAAAAAAAACACAAAATAATATCATTTTCATTCATACAACTTGATATAAAACATGAAGAATAAAACAAGAAAAATAAAAAAATAAAAACATTTGTTGACTTTTACATATAGATAGAATAACCATCATCCATCTAAAGCCTTTAATTTAAGTAGGCACTTAATAGGAAAAAAATTCATTAAGCCCTGGAAAAATATGGGCATTGGTACGAAGCTGCCATGAAAGCTCAAGTTCTTCGAGCTTTAATTCCCAAGGGCCTCCTGTGATATTCTTATTGACTTGTTCAATAATCTTCTTCTTCTTCTTTCGTCTTTTTTTTTTTTATAGCCACAGCAGATCACCTTGTCACATTCATTGGCTGAATGGCAGTGGAGTTTGTGTCGGTTGAGTTGCAGGCCGCCTTCCTTCAGAAGAAGGCACACACTTACCACACACCTAGGGCCAATTAGAGTGTCCAATCCACCTGCAGCATGTCTTTGGGATGTGGGAGGGAGGGGAGGGAACCAAGGAAACCCACCAAGCCACCGACCACAGGAGGACATGCACACTCCATGCAGCCCCAGCCGAGGATGACCCGAAGGAAACTCTCTTGCTGGGGCGCAATGCTAACCACTGCACCACCGTGGCCGCCCATTGACTTGTTCAATAATACTAAACCTAAAATTATGTGTAGAGTATTTACTAACATGACATGCTAGGGCATTATTATAATTCTTCTTACTAATATTATATATCTGTATGTATGTGTATATAAGGGAATAGAGTGCAGGTATTTCATGGAGGTTGCTATCCATACTTACAGGAACCCTACCTATTAGGCTCTGAAAGTGGTATTTAAAATAGATGCGTTATACTTTTGCCATTCCCAGTTCAGCAGAAACCAAGAAACAACCTGTAAGAACCAGATAACAGTAAGCTGATATTACCAGCTTGAACTGACCACAAGGAGTATGTTTCTTCCTCTCTGACAAGCATTTGCTAGCACATAGATGGCAATGACCCATAAACTGGGTGTTGGCAGCAGCGTAAACAACAGGAAGTTCATTTTTTGATGAATAGCCTGTTTGATCTTATATGGTCTAGCAAAGGAGTTATGTTTTAGCTGTAGTGATGTGAATCTATAAATTCTGACAGCAAGAATTGAAAAAAAAAGGCATTTTGAAGGCAGAGACAGTTGAAAACATTTGCAGACCATGGTCTATTTGAGGCACAATGATGTCAGGAATGGAGTTTCAGATCTTTTTGCATAGATACAGTTTCCCAGGGCACTTTATTTTTAATGGAGTCTATGCCTGGCCTGGGTATCACAAAGAAATCCAGATGTATTTCTAAATATTTAAAGGTATCCATTCTTCCTAAGAGGAAAACATAAATATGCCATTAACATTGTCTTGCTGGTATGTTGTTTAATTATTTTCCTAATATTAAAGGCCATATGCTATTTTCTAGTACAGTTGTACTCTGTTTTCCTGCTATCCCGAGAAACTACCTGTTCCTTAGTCATTCCATATCTCACCTAGACACTGTAGCATGTAATTTTGAATGATGTCAATGTTCTACATGGATCCACTAAATGACTAGGGTATCTGACAAAGTCAGTAAATTGCATCAGGTTTCAAAGTGCTCAGTGAAATAATGATGATGAATAAAAGGGCCTGAGGATTAATCCTTCAGGCATACACAGTGGGCTGTATGGGATTATGGGATCATGGAGCTGTGGCAACATTTGGCCATCATTAGCAGAGTTGCAGCAATAACAGTAATTCCCCCAAACTGGACCCTGCAGCCCTTACCATAAATGCAAATAATGCTGAGCAAGCACTTGCACTTACTGGATACTTGTACAGCTTAGCACTCCTCTAAGCACTGAGATTGGCTAATGTCCAGACCTGTTTCATTTCAGCAAGCACACGTTTTCAGAGATTTGATGGGTGCATCTGCTTGTACCTATCAGAATATTCTCCTCCTACCGGCATGAGGTAGAGCTCTTGTGCATGAGCCAATGGAGCACAGATGTGAAAATAACAGACAATGCACCACCTAATAAGTCAGGAATTTGTATACAAATCTCAACATCTGCATGGCTAAGCTTTGCATTTCATTCCACTTCAAAACTGGATTTATAGAGAATTCCAGTTTTGCTATCGCAAAAATAAACAAATATAAATAAAATAAAATACGATACAATAAATAATTTGACAGTTATGGATGGACTCCATTTATCACATGCAAACAATAGGTTACTAGCTTTAAATTTGTTAGTACTAACATCATTGTAGATGGCAATTTTTTAATAGTGTGTGTCCACCAGAATCACACAAAAATAGCTTTTTCTATGTAACTGTGTTTTATTACTGTTATATAATGGTGTTACAGAAGAAATAGAACACACAAGGATAAGACACAACACTCTGACAGGCAAGTACATCACTTCATATGACAACTCATATTCATATGCATGTTTTTTCATGTTGTAAACGACGGTGCATAAATAATTTAGTAAACAAGATAGAGCTGTTTCTTAGTTTCCTCCACCCTCAACCACAATAGAACTGACCATCAGTATGATGAAGAAGCCATGAGTCATTGAGAAGGCGGCATATTATGGCGTTCATTCATGTGAGAAGATTGGGGCCAAGTTTAAAATTCAAACAGTAAATCAACACTCCAGCTAAATTATTAGAGGATAAGGAGGGCAGAGGTGACAGTTCTTTGCTGTCTGAGGGAAGAGTAAACCTTTGTCAGGAGATGTTCCTCCATAAGAAATTGAGACAGAGCATAGATATGAAGTAGTGAATGCACTGTTTGATCCTATTAGCCACACTAGTCTTCCTGATGAGTATGGGATTGTTTTGTTGTAGTTGCCATCCCTACTGATCAGGTGGCAGCTGCTATAGCTGTAATTCAATTGACAAGTCTCTTTTGGGCCTCATTCCAAGATGGTGGTCGCCTGGTGAACTGCATTTACACTGAGCTCCCTACCTTATTAGTCTTTCCTCAGTCTTTATACCTTTCAAAAGCTTAAGGACGTTCTATGGAATAAAGGAATCGACTACAGCATCATAAAATTAAACCATACAGGACTTGCAGCTATAAAGAAAGAGTCTAAATCAACTGTATATCCTATATCAGCTTTCTAAGCCTTGTACTTACTGTGTTCCAGAAGGCCTCAATTTACTGCAGCACTCTGAAGACCACATGGCTAGACAGCAAAAATCTTCAAATGACCCTATTATAATGGAAACACAGACAACAAAAGCTAAGTCTTCGATAATCTTCTCTCCAGAAAAAGAGAATATCTCAAAAAGGCAAAAAACCAATAAACAGCATCTGGAACTTAACAAAACACTAGTGACATTACTGAGGTTTCTGGCTTCCACATGGATGAATTAAAACAGGCCCTACAACCCATACATGCAGCCATTCAGAACTTTTCGAACAACTTTCAAGCATTAGTAAATCTGTCACTCAGATTGCTGAAAGAGTGGGCACTCTTGAACAAAAAACACAGACAAATGAATCTCAAATTCAAACCCTTACTGAAGAGCTTTGTGCTAAATCCACAGTTATAACAGAACTCCAAATGAAAATAACAGATCTGGAGGCAAGAAGTCGGAGAAACAATATTCTGATTAGAGGTATCCCTGAGAGCTATGATAATCAAAACTTAATTACTACCGCAAAGCAAATCTTCGAGTCTCTACTACAAATTGACGGTGAGATACCCGAGATTATCATTGAAAGGGCCCACAGAGCTCTCCGGAGAAGGCAAGATACTTCAGACCCCCGTCAAGTCTATGTCAAGCTGCTCAACTACCAAGTAACACAAAAAATACTAAATGCAGCAAAAAAACATAAATCCCTAGTCTGGAACAAGCACAAAATCACCTTCTCGCAAGATCTACCTGCAAGCATCAAGGAAAACAGACAAAAACTGGCTCCGTTTTGCGCAGATTTAATTAAAAGAAACATACGCTTCCAAATGCGATATCCCTGCAACCTGATATTTTACAGCAATGAAGTGAGATACTCGGTTATCTCTCAAAATGATGCAAAAACAGCCTTTATTAAGGCTTTCAACAAAGTTCCCACCTCCTGAAGCTATATTATAGCTAGCGACTCCCCCTTATAGCTAGTTATCAGAACAGTACAATGCTTCTCATGAACCTGATGGAAATCTCAACAAATCTATCGATTTTAATTTAAGCAAACAAGTAATCTTTCATCTACCTGGGCAAAAGTCTGAAGGTCCTCTCTTGTTGTTGGAGTCAAGCACGTGTACGTAGGTACGAATCCTCTCACGGATGTTTCCAAGTGGGTCTCCTTTGGCCGCAACACCTGATACTGCTGCAACATACACGGGGCTCTATCAACAACCCACGGACCGCGTCACCCCAGGAAACACTCAACTCACTAGTCCAGCATGATTGAACGCATTCCTGCAACCCAAAAATCACGCCGACAATCCTCCTAGCAACTGTGAAGTGAACAATACGGCGTTATCAGGCAAACGGAAAGCAAGGCTTGCTGACAGGCGCTGAGGGCAGCTATGGACCTCCGCTCTGAAACGCTTCTGCTTCCTCGCGCCTCACACAATACTGTCAACTTCCGGAAACCGGGTAGAGATCAGTGAAGCTCCACAGTCTTCTTTCAGAAAGCCCTCATATGTGTTAAAACAGAATCACGATGGTGTCGCTAAGATGCCTAATGTCTCTCCTATGGTGTACAGTGTTACTCTAAGGGTGCTAGTACTGCAGCGCACGTAAAACCTAGATATACGTGCAACACTTATGAAGGCTGCAACTCCTCAGCCATTCAACATGCATTGTGTCTATTGCAATGCGGGCCACGCGCTGGAATGTGCAAAACACTACAAAATAAAAGTAAACATTGTCATTTGCTACTAAAGCTTTATTCGGAAAGTTGCCCTATTAGATTGAGCAATATTGCTACACTAAATACAGCCATCATTGCTTAAGCTTCCTTCCTATAGCCATATAATAATACTAAATACAACTAAAAATACCAATCACATCCTAAGTCAGTCCCTGATTATTACATTTATTTTAATTATAAGGTGGCTGAGAGTCTGTTAAGAGCCTTGCTCTCAAGGGAATCACTATAATACATTATGATGCATGTAGTACAGGTCAAGATTGTAAGCGGACCCTAGATTGGTGTCTGTGAGAGAGTGCTATACCCAAGAAATGTAAACCAAGCTTTGTAGAGCGTAAGGTTATAGGGTTGTGTCAAGTAACTCTACATAATCTATTCAGCTAGGTGCACGTGACATGTACTCTGACAGCAAGGGAGAAGACTGTTTTTACCGAGCTAATTAATATACCTACTTGAAGCAATGGATCTCCCTCCTTTTCCCTCTCCGTGAATGCGGGGGATGCTTTGATGTCAACATAATTAGCTGGTGGAGTAAGGGCACTATACATAAACATCTGTCCCAGACAGAGTCTTTTTTTTTTTTTTTTTTTTTTTTTTTTGTAGATTACTTAGCTGTGCTAAGTCATAATACTGTTAAGTCAAAAAGTGTTTGTTGCATGCTGTGAGTCACTAAATTCACAGATATATTTGTTAAACGATGGACTCCCGAGGGTATATACCCTTGCGATGGCATGTTGTCATATATACTCGCTACACTACTCTACCTTACCACAGACCATGCCACAAGTTATCTAAACTGCATGTCAAATAATTTACAGTCTTGGAAGCTCAGTGGGTGATGTAGTAAGGAATCTAGGTAGGTTATGTTTTGGAAAAGTTATATTTTGTACATATGTATAGTAAAGTTTAGGTTAATGTTTGTGTGTATATATACTTCTTCATACAAGGAGTATGGGTGGTTAGGCACTGGGGTTAGTCTGAAGAAGTTGTGGGCTACCGTTTGTCTCAATGACAATCTCTTCATAAAGACAGTGTTAAAGATATTTCAATCCTTTTTTTCTCTCTTATACCCAAAAATAAATACTCCTAAACAAACCTTATTATATGTAGGTATAACAATAACCTCCCTCTTATCCCACCTTTCAATAATACAAATTAAACCAAGGAATTCAGTAGCTGGCAAATAGACTGCTGGAACGTTAAAGGCTTACAGAATGCTGAGGAAAAAAACCTAATACTACACCTTTTCTTTAAATCTCAGGCCAGTATATGTTTCTTACAGGAGACCCATCTACCCAAAGAATGCTGGGAAAAAACTTCTAAAAAAAAATGGATCAGGACTATAATAGCGGGGGGCGATAGTTCAAACTCTAAGGGAGTAGCAATCCTAATTAAGAGACAATTCCAGGGTACTATCATAGACGGCAAGTCTGATAAATCTGGTAGGTGGTGTTATTTTACATCCATAGTGCCGGATTCTACTAAACCCGTCTTATTTCTGAACGTATATGGTCCATGCACCCAACAACACTTCTTCATTATGGAAATTTATAATATCCTTAGCTCATTCCCTGACCACCTCCTTATTATTGGAGGAGACTGGAATACAGTCATAAATCCCAGTTTAGACCGTACCAGCAATTCCCCCTCATATAATCATCAAGCCTCTACTGCCCTGGAAGAACTAATGGCGGACTTTAATCTCATGGATACTATTGTCTTTGGTACGGACCTATCTAAAAGCAGTATGTACACTTTCTACTCCCACTGCCACAAATCATGGTCACGTTTAGACTTCTTCTTAATTTCTAAATTCTTCTCTAAATTCAAGATTGCACTAAGGTGTGAACCTAGGTTATTATCGGATCACGCAAAAATCTCCCTTATGATTACCTTCACACCCGATACCACCCCACGGGTAAACTGGTCCTTTAACAACAACTTATTAAAACACAAAGAGGTGGTAGAGAGAATTGATAGGACATTGTCTGAATTATACGCAGGGTTTGGTAGTTCCCAGATAGCGCTCGACATACAATGGGCGGCTTGCAAGGCTGAATTAAGAGGGTACCTGATTAGTAAAACCACATTCTTTAAAAAGCTTAATAAAAGGAAAGAATCGGATCTTGCTCTAAGGCTAGCTTCCTTGGAAAGAGAATTTAAAACACATCCTGACTCCAAACTAGAGGAATTGATCAATATTACACACAAGGAACTATGTGAGCTACATTTATACAACTACTCGATACAGGAACAAAAACAAATTGCAACCTACTCTGAATGGGCACAAATCCCATCTAGAACATTGTCTAGAATACTCAAAAACAATAGCGGCGCTCCAACAATCTCCATCTTACAACATAAAGGGGAAATATACAAAACAGACTGCGAGATTATTAAGCTTTTCTATGACATATATTCTGACATTTATAGCAATAGTAGACACAACAATTTTAGTCTGCAGATGGATACATTTCTTAATTCAATCAGCTTCCCATCTCTCAGCCAGGAGCAAATATCCACTCTATCAGCTCCGTTTAATATGCGAGAGATTCAAAGCGCTATTAATAAACTCAAAATAGGCAAATCCCCGGATGGCTTCACTACTAACTTTTTCAAAACTTTTAAATCAAAAATTGAGCATATTCTTCTAGAAGTCTTTAACTTCATCATAAAACATGGAATTACTGACATACACTGGAACAATTCAAAAACAATCTTACTACTTAAAAACAATAAAGAAAAAACAAACCCGCATAACTACAGACCTATCTCACTTATAAATGTGGATATCAAAATCTTCTCTGCCATCTTAGCCAACAGACTTAAACAGGTACTACCACACCTAATATCACCTGATCAAGCGGGGTTCATGTCCAATAGACATACATGGGACAATACACTAACACTAGATTCTCTTATCCAGTTTACCAAAAAAGAGAAAAACCCGTTATATGCCTTAACTCTAGACGCATCAAAAGCATTCGACAGGGTAAACTGGGAATTCCTCTTCTCCACGTTAGCACATTTTAATATACCCACATCCTTCCTAGATATGATCAGAACTCTTTATTCGAACTCATGCACATATCTTTATATAAATAAAAAAAGATCTAATCTTATCCAGATTACTAATGGCACAAGGCAAGGTTGTCCACTTTCCCCCTTCCTCTTCAATCTATTTATTGAACCTTTTTTCCTATTTCTTACTCAAAATACATTTCATACTATTCCTAAAATCCTAAACACACAAGTAGCAATTTCGGCCTTCGCTGATGATCTAAACCTTTACTTCCAATACCCTAACACAGATCTGCCAAAAATATTAAAAGCAATTTCCTTCTTCTCTAAGGCCTCTGGGTATCAAGTCAACGATAAAAAATCACACATTCTCCCAATAAATCCTGAAGCGCATAAACCTTTCTTCTTCCCTGAATCTCCCTTTCACATCACATACAGTCTCAAGTACCTTGGCGTCAACTTTGAACACAACCAAGCCTCTATGCTTCAAAACAATCTGCTAAAATCATGGTCTATCATCTGTCAAGACCTACAAAGGTGGAAGTTATTAAACCTATCATTTCTCTCAAAAGTAGCTATTGTGAAAATGAATATTCTCCCTAGACTCCTATACCAATTTAGTGCGACAAATATAATTATATCCAACAACCTTTTTTCACAGTTTGAAAAATCACTGTTCAAATTTCTCTGGTTCCCTAAGAATGTCAGGATTTCCTCTTCCAAGCTAAGTCTCCCCAAGGAGAAAGGTGGGGTGGGCCTTCCAAACTTCCAGCTGTATTATCTGATTATTAGCTCTAATAAACTGTGGTCCATCGTAAATATGAACAACAAAACCCAAACCCATAACCCAGCGTGGTTAAAGATATGGCACAAACATATCCTATCTAACAAAATGAATCCTAAGGCCATTCCCTTCTTATCATCCACCTCTCTGAATAGCTTAAAACTATTCTCTTTACTGAAATATCAAATAAAACTCTTTCAAAAGCTGGAACCAGTTTGAGAAAATTCCTCTCTGACAAGCATTTGCTAGCACATAGATGGCAATGACCCATAAACTGGGTGTTGGCAGCAGCGTAAACAACAGGAAGTTCATTTTTTGATGAATAGCCTGTTTGATCTTATATGGTCTAGCAAAGGAGTTATGTTTTAGCTGTAGTGATGTGAATCTATAAATTCTGACAGCAAGAATTGAAAAAAAAGGCATTTTGAAGGCAGAGACAGTTGACAACATTTGCAGACTATGGTCTATTTGAGGCACAATGATGTTAGGAATGGAGTTTCAGATCTTTTTGCATAGATACAGTTTCCCAGGGCACTTTATTTTTAATGGAGTCTATGCCTGGCCTGGGTATCACAAAGAAATCCAGATGTATTTCTAAATATTTAAAGGTATCCATTCTTCCTAAGAGGAAAACATAAATATGCCATTAACATTGTCTTGCTGGTATATTGTTTAATTCTTTTCCTAATATTAAAGGCCATATGCTATTTTCTAGTACAGTTGTACTCTGTTTTCCTGCTATCCCGAGAAACTACCTGTTCCTTAGTCATTCCATATCTCACCTAGACACTGTAGCATGTAATTTTGAATGATGTCAATGTTCTACATGGATCCACCAAATGACTAGGGTATCTGACAAAGTCAGTAAATTGCATCAGGTTTCAAAGTGCTCAGTGAAATGATGATGAATAAAAGGGCCTGAGGATTAATCCTTCAGGCATACACAGTGGGCTGCATGGGATTATGGGATCATGGAGCTGTGGCAACATTTGGCCATCATTAGCAGAGTTGCAGCAATAACAGTAATTCCCCCAAACTGGACCCTGCAGCCCTTACCATAAATGCAAATAATGCTGAGCAAGCACTTGCACTTACTGGATACTTGTACAGCTTAGCACTCCTCTAAGCACTGAGATTGGCTAATGTCCAGACCTGTTTCATTTCAGCAAGCACACGTTTTCAGAGATTTGATGGGTGCATCTGCTTGTACCTGTCAGAATATTCTCCTCCTACCGGCATGAGGTAGAGCTCTTGTGCATGAGCCAATGGAGCACAGATGTGAAAATAACAGACAATGCACCACCTAATAAGTCAGGAATTTGTATACAAATCTCAACATCTGCATGGCTAAGCTTTGCATTTCATTCCACTTCAAAACTGGATTTATAGAGAATTCCAGTTTTGCTATCGCAAAAATAAACAAATATAAATAAAATAAAATACGATACAATAAATAATTTGACAGTTATGGATGGACTCCATTTATCACATGCAAACAATAGGTTACTAGCTTTAAATTTGTTAGTACTAACATCATTGTAGATGGCAATTTTTTAATAGTGTGTGTCCACCAGAATCACACAAAAATAGCTTTTTCTATGTAACTATGTTTTATTACTGTTATATAATGGTGTTACAGAAGAAATAGAACACACAAGGATAAGACACAACACTTTGACAGGCAAGTACATCACTTCATATGACAACTCATATTCATATGCATATTTTTTCATGTTGTAAAAGACGGTGCATAAATAATTTAGTAAACAAGATAGAGCTGTTTCTTAGTTTCCTCCACCTCAACCACAATAGAACTGACCATCAGTATGATGAAGAAGCCATGAGTCATTGAGAAGGTGGCATATTATGTCCTTCATTCATCTGAGAAGATTGGGGCCAAGTTTAAATCAACACTCCAGCTAAATTATTAGAGGATAAGGAGGGCAGAGGTGACAGTTCTTTGCTGTCTGAGGGAAGAGTAAACCTTTGTCAGGAGATGGTCCCCCATAAGAAACTGAGACAGAGCATAGATATGAAGTAGTGAATGCACTGTTTGATCCTATTAGCCACACTAGGCTTCCTGATGAGTATGGGATTGTTTTTTTGTAGCTGCCATCCCTACTGATCAGGTGGCAGCTACTATAGCTGTAATTCAATTGACTAGTCTCTTTTGGACCTATGAAATAGTGCCCAGTATTCTATGCAGTATATTCCTTTAGCTGGCCTGACCCCCTCTGTGTTATGTGAGAGCAGGGTGATGAAAGATTTGTCTTTTTGCCTGACTTGATTATAGTTGGTAATAATGTAATATTGAAGGTTATATGTTACATTTGAAGTCTATCTGTTAGTGTGCACCTATTAACCTGCTTATCGGGTAGTGATGGAGGCTGTGAGGTCTCTTACTTAAATGCTATTTATGTCTAATATTATACTTGGTGGGGAGTTTCCTCAGAAGATCTTATCCATGCGCTTAATAATGACATACAAGTATAGTATGTGCATTTCTGCTCTGTTGATCAGCCATTTGTTGGGGGGCTGAGACTGTGCTATAAAATTTATGGACTTCATGACTGTCTCATGGCATGCCTTGCTGCTATTTTTCGATTTTGCAAGTCCACATGTCATCTCTATGGTTATGATGCTCACTTTATGTGGATTTTGCAAGGTGATTATAACATGCATTAGGATATTGGGGCTCTACATACAGGTGGATGAATCATGATGGGGGTGTAACCATAACACTTTGCTGTTTCACTTTAGCTTTGATCTTGCAGGTTGTTTTAGTGCTACATATATGTGACTGGGTAGGAAAATTTCTTGAGAGTTTTGAGCTTTCCCAGAGTAAGGGAGACTGGAAACAACTTGACACAGCCCTGGTGAGTTGTTTGCCTTTTCCTTTCTGTGTTTGCTTAATTTAACAAATGTTATCAAATATCCATGTGCAGAAACATTGATACAAAACACATTATATTGAGCCTAACGTGTTGACAACACATTTACCTGAAAGGAAAACTAGCCAAAATTACATCGATCACAAAAGGAAAGCAAGCAGTATCCTTTTCAGATTAGTGAAACTAAAAAGAAAACCCTAACTTGTAAACACTATGTCTGCATAGTGTTCCCTAACAGTAGCACTATGTCTGCATAGTGTTACTGTTAGGGAAAGGGTTTTCTGTAATGTAATATGTAGGGTTGGGGTTACTGCATGGGTGCGGTTAGGGTAAAGGAGGGCAGGGGGGGCTTGTTTGTGTATGCTCACTTCATAAGCACATGATGTGCCATTACTGAAAATACTTAGGTTTTCTTCAGTGTGACACTTGACAGATAGCATACAGTGAGCCCCATTTATTTATTTTAATTAATTATTTATTTATTTATTAACAATTGATTACCAGGAAAGTCCAACTGAGTAAAAGCCCATTTTCAGTGAAGGCCTGGGGAGAAAAGTTTTATAGTATTACACAACATTTTAAGATTAATTGTACAGTTTTTAAAAATAATGCAAAAAACAACTATAGTTTAAGCAATTACACCATATTAGACATAATATGCAAACATTAGTTAAGAATAGATACAAGTTATATGAGAATGATTTAATAGTTAGAGAAATGTTACCAGTTTATAGATAAATGAATGGTAAGTTACTGTAATACAAACAGGCATTGCAATACAAAGTGAGCAAAAAGCAGGCTTATGGTATATTTACAGAGAAAACCAGGGGAGAGAAACTGATAGAAGTAAGGAAGTGAGTGAAGAAGGGAGAGTAAGGAGATGTAAGGTACGAATAGGTATGTTAGATCAGCAAAATGAAACTAGAAACTCCAAGACAAACTCCACGGCAGCAGAAACAGGACAGCAACCAAATCTTTTAACTCTAAGAGCACTTTATTAAGGCAACATTTTTGTGTTTTGCATTGTCCCGCAAGGGATGATTAATGAATTTTTAGTGTATATCAACAATTCTACCCAATTTTTAAGTTTCACCCACACTGTAGGAGTAAGTGAAATTGCATACTTGGATGTTATATTGGTAAAGAATAGCTCTTTAGGCGTGTTCCAATCTGAAATCTTCCGTAAGGAAATGTATTCTAATAGCTCCCTGCATTTTAGCAGTGCACACCCCTACAAACCGAAAAAGGCCATCGTAAAGGGGCAATTTGTAAGAACTTCTCACATGATTACTTGTTTTGAAACATTCCTTGGAGAATGTGAATTATTGAAAGAAATGTTTGTTAAAAGGGGTTATCTGACTATTTTAGTGAATGAGTTACTTATTGAAGTAGTAAATAAAAGAGAAAGAGGACACTTTAAAGCCATCCTTAACCAGGATTTAAATGAACCACATTTACTTATAAGGATGGATGACCTTAATGAATATACAGAGAGAAAGAGAGAGGATCTTGAGGAATTAACTGAGACCATAATGGTAACTGATGCTAGGGTGGTAGATGCTACGGCCTATTATTGGTCCAGTAAGGAGACTGTGGAGGTGGAAACTGAGACCGTAGGACTAGCATACTCCAGGTCAGCATTGGTTACAGCCTATAATAGGTCCAGTAAAATGACTGCAGACATCATACATAAGAATTGGGTTATTGTTAAATCATGCAACGATGTCCGAGAATGGGTGGGTGAAAAAACGAACACAGTATACAGGAAGGGACAAACCCTCAAAAATATTCTTGAAGCAAAAATTAAGAAACCTATAGTAGGCTATATGAAAAAATGTGGGTCATGCACAATGTGTACGCATGTTTTAGAGGGACCCTCCTGTGTAATAAATGGGACTATGATAACGATAAAAAAGAAAGATTCATGCCAGACTGAGAGAGTGGTATATTGTGCTTTGTGCATAAAATGCCCGGCATGCTACATTGGAAAAACTGAAAGGAAGCTTAAAAGTAGAATTTACAAACACCTTAGAGATATAAGGTTGAAAAAAGAGACAAATGCCCTAGCAAAACACTGTAATGATTTCCCTGACCATACTTTTAAGTTTATGATTCTGGACAGACTTGAAATTGATCCAAGGGGTGGCCCATGGACACTACAATTAGAAAAACAGGAGGCTATGTGGCAAATTAGAATGAATGCAACAAGTTGGCCAGGTATAAATGATGCCCTATCTTTAGCTTGTTTCCTCAAGTTGAAGGCACTAGATAGATAAATAGATAAAAAGAGAAAAAGAGAAGTGTGTATGTATATATACATATAATACAGTTTATTTTAAATGTTTGGATGGTGAATGTGTTTATTGCAACATATTATGCATTTTATGGTATATAATGAGTGTTATCTTTTATACAGTTTCTATACTTTTAAAAAAAGAATTATCCAGCTGTTGAATAATTTATGAGATTCTAACTGATGACTGTAACTTATTGGTGGAGAGTAATTAGGGGGTTGTCTTTCACCTTTTTTAAAAAGGGACTGTTGACTGTGTGCTTTATCTTGAAAAAGTCTCTTACTGAACAGAGACGAAAGTGTTTGATTATGAAAGTGTTTGATTTATTGCTGCTATTCAACTATTTTATTAACTTATTTCATCATTTTATTATTTTTCCGCAAATAAAGTGCTCTTAGAGTTAAAAGATTTGGTTGCTGTACTGTTTCTGCTGCTGTGGACTTTGTCATGAATAGGTATGTATTCACATTTAGGATATAGTTTATCTTAATGGTAAGAGGACAAAGAAGAGTTGACAAATAGGTTCAGCAGAAAATGGAAATGGAGGAAGACAGGGCGGGTTACCAAGTTGTACATTGAGAGATGTGAGTAAAATAACACATAAAACCCCTTCCAAAAGGAAAAGCGAAAAGGGGGGGAGAGGAGAATGCAGGTAGCAATCACCATTATGTACACTTGAAACAAAAAAGAGAAGATTGTTGTGTATCAGTTAATGTGACCTAAGGGAGGAAGAGAAGATGGCAGAGGAATGTAATGGAGGAGGAAGTACCCTGAGAAGAGGACAAGCACAGAAACCCAAACCTAGTTAGACAGTATTGTGTTGATGTTAATGGACAATTACCTTTAAAAAGTGCATGAGGCTTCAGAAGTACAAAGTGAGCTAGGAATTGATCTGGAGCCCCAGGAGGTAAAGAATTATGAGGGAGGAGGAAGAAGAGCAGACAGAGATGATTGTGAGGAGGAGGTTTAGTCTTATGAGGGGGGAGAAAATGAAGAAACAGAAACTCAGACCTCAGACTGAGGAAAGACTTTATTGTTTTATGAAGAAAATAGGATGGAAGCCTTACTACAGACACTGCTCCACTGGGTGACCAAAGGCTGATTCCTATATGTATAAAATTACTGAAATAGAATTGTAATACAAGGGATAGGGTATCCTCCATGCACATTAAGGGCTAACAATGGACATAAGTATGAAGCCTAGACATATGAATGTTAGTCTATTAGTCTTTACAGGAAAAGAGTTATTTATTATAGACAAAGAGTTAAGATTTTAACATGTTTTGTATTAGCAGAATATAGATTAGGTGTGCTTAAATTAGTTCTTCTCTGTGTAGCAAAACTATAAGGTAAATTTTTATTTTCATTAATTACATCAGTCAGGAATAAATAACATGAGTGAGTAGGACATTTAGTTTATCCACTTTAAGGCATGAAGATAATCATTCTTTGTTTATTAATGGATAAAGAGTAAAAATTATGTATGTCTGCAAAGTAGTATGCCTTTGTTGAAATAACAACATACAGCTAACACATGCACATGGTGGCTGGTAGTCAGAAAAAGTTGTACTATGCTAAAAATACAGTGTTATTTGTACATATGGAAAGCAAAAAAGTTTATAATATGAAAACTTAACATGGTGCCATACTGAATGCATGAGTCCAAGGGGAAGGGCAGTGGATTTCAAAAGAAAGGAGAAAAGAGTTAGGTGATGGAGGTAAATATACCTAAGGAGTAATATCAAAGTAGCTGTTAAGGTGGATGATGAGGGGGAAAGAGGAGATTGGCACAAGCTTGTGACAAGCACAGTGACCCTTAGGATCTAGCTCCTAAAGATCAGACAGTATATCTAGTGGTGAGGGAGAGATAAAGGGTGGGGAGTTGAAAAGTAGGAATCATGAACAACCCAGTCAAGATATGTATACTGAGTTGAATCATGAGGGAAAAACTGGGTGTTGTATGAGTACCGGATCTAAAGTTATCAGACAGAGGCTTGGGGAAGATGCAAAGTAGGACTACATATGTAGAGGGATGGATTATGTTCCAGGAACAGGAAAAAGGGAAGCAGGAATACGATTAAAAGATGGTGGACATTGTTTGTGGTAGGAGAGTATGACAGGTATAAATGGTAGATGAATAGGGTGTAGAGGCAACTTTGAAAAAAGAGGAGTGGGAGTGTGATCCTACTGTGGCCTCAACAGAGCCTGATGACAGAGGCAATTGAAAGAGTGAGACATAGAGCAGACAGAATGATATGAGCATGATATGATTAGAGCATTTCAGAGTAATGTTAGAGCTACAGTTTAGACAGGTTGTAAGAGAAGGCAGATGTTACAACGTATGTTACTTTTAAAGAAATGTATGAAACAGATAGTGCTAGATGCATACAGGGAAAATGAGGGAAGATGAATAAGTTAACATTTATTATACAGAAAGGTAAATAGGTGGGTAGGTTGGATAGGGTATTAGGGGATGATGATGAAACCTTTTGAAGAGTAAAGTATCCAAAGAAGAAATAGGACTGTCAAATCAGTCCTTGATTAAAATGTTATGGAAAGAGGTAATGAGAAATGGAGAAATTGATAATGATCTCTAGTCAGTGAAGAGGTCCAGATCAAGTAGTGGGGTTACAAGTTAAGGTAAGAGAATTAGAGCTAGAGTTTTTTTATGAACAGAGAGATATGACTGAATAAGAGGAGGCAGAAAAAAAACAGAGGAAGAGAGGATGGCTTGGGTGGACAAGGAGCTGCAGAAGAAAGCAAGATAGGGACAATTGAGAGGTCTGAAAAATCCATATCATTCACTAAAAACTTGCCACCACTCATATATATGAGCTGATTTATGGTGTGCATCACCATGCCAATGTGAAATGAGATAAAACTAATCTGCCTAGTCTAACCACTTCCATGAGTTAGTGTACTCATGCAGTGATATGTACATTACCAATACAGAGCAGGGATTGTTTTAGTCTCCTGACTGTTGTATGTTGTTTAACAATGTTTAGTTTTCAGTCATCAACACTGTTCTAACATTTCCTTGAGATGTGTGTTTTCTGATGCACTCAGTCTAAGTTATTTTGTGGCTTTACTTACTAATGCACTAATCTAGAGAATATCAGTGACAAAGGCAGTGGTTTAAATCCATTCAACTATATCTCTCTTTTCTAACTTGATTTGACTTTTCTAACAGATTTGACCTTCACATAGCCCAAACAATTAAGAAATTAAACAAAAAACTGGGTCTTCTTTATAGAAGCAAACAATTCATGACCAAGGAGACCAAATCCGCAGTAGCAAGGACTCATCTCTTATCTGTCCTACTGTATGCTGCCCCTGTAATGACAAATCTTCACCACTCCAAACTCACCAAAATGGAATCTTGTTACAACAAGATTGCCAGGTTCGCTACTGAGACCTCTCATAGATCCCATCACTGTCTTGCCCTAAAGCAACTCAACTGGCTTGAGCTGCCCCAACAACTGATACTTCAGCAACTCTATACAACACACAAGCTGTACTACCTGCCCAACAAAATCCCATCACTACAGCAACTAATTCAACCCTACACAACCACCAGAACCTTAAGATCCAGTAGCCAAAACCTTTTAAATGTCATCAAACATAAAAATGATGCAGGTAAGTCTCGCTTTGCCTGCACCATAGCCAAAGTTTGGAATCAACTCCCAAATCACATCACTGCTACAAGCTCTCCCCTCCAATTTAAAAATCTCCTCAAAAGCCACTTTACAAACAACTGTCTCTGCTCCTGTGTCTCCCCAGGTTAATCCAACCCACTGCACTGTTGCAGGAATGCAGGAATGCATCTGTTGATAATTACCTATTACTACTTCTAGTTATGCAAGTTAGACCTGCTTACCCCAAGCACACAGACTTTTTTTAATGTACTCCTACTAAAACCTTTTGTTCCTTTTCCCTCAGATACCATGTGTCTTCTAATCCATCAAACTACTGGATACACAACATACATCCACCACCGCTACATAAAACCCTTGTACTGTTTTTCCCAATACTGTACTACTCTCAGTCTCTCAATGTACTGCAGATTTACCTACTGCCAGTAATTGTAAAATTCTGCCAACAATATACTGAAATGACTCTGAAACAAACTTGTATATAGTCCTAATAGCAAGAAGTTAATATCTGACATTGTACTGCTTATTAACCAACTACCAAAAATGTAAAACTCTGTCTACCACATGCTGAAATGAACTACCAAAATGTAAAGCTCTGCCTACCACATGCTGAAATGAGTCTATAATATAGCTGTATATTGTACTGTTAACATGATGTTAATATTTGACTATTGCATGCTGATTGTATTAGATGTAATGAAATCCTAACCTGTACTGTACCTGGAGCTTGTCTCTCCAGGCCTCCGCTGAAAAATGACCTGTGTCCAGTCGGACTTTCCTGGTCAACAAAAGTAAAATAAAATAAAAACAAATAAGTAAATAACTATCATGGAATCCATCCCCCTCAGATGTGTTTTAGCAGCCTTTCTAATGAGTAATTCTGGAACATTCCTTGCTAATGCAGTGCTCTAGAAAATATCAGTAACAAAAGCCAAGGTTCAAACGTGTTTAGGTCTAGCTCTCTTTTCTTGGCATCATGTGTTCCATTAACATGAAATGTGTTATACTAACACTTCCCCTATAAAGGATTCTGAGTTTAGCTGGCTAATGCTCTGGTTCAGGGAATATGAGTGACAAAGGCATGGGGTCATATACATTCAGGTTTAGTTCTCTTTTCTTGTTGTCATGTGCTCCATTTCCCTGAAATGAAACATTCTTATCATTACTATTATGTTGGGGAGTTTGGTGCATTCTAACCAAACCTATGTATGGATTCCTCTACCACTGATGAGCAGAGACATTCAGAATTATGCTTCTACTCTACCTCCATCCAGCTTATTCCTTACTTGCTTTCTGTGTTCTACCCACTGTTTGCTTCCCCTTTCCATCTTTGTCCTAAACTCCCATTTCCAAGATGCAATATGGTAAAAAAAATAGATGCATACACCACACACACATGCCCACAAAGGGCTTATAAAACAATATTATCTTTCTGCAGTCATATGTTGCAAGGCAGTTGGCATTGGACAACATTGATCTTTGTATATAACTACAGAGAAATAACACTCCCCTTCCTATGGCAGAAAAATGAAGAACAATCCTTGTCATGCACTAATCAGTTATGCAAAGGGGCAAATCAGCACTCTGCATACCAATCTGTAATAGTAGAGCTACTGCCTTTATTCTATTTCCTTGGACGGTTCAATGTACTCTTGCAATTATTTTTATAGAGTCAATAGACTGGTTTGGTGGTGGTTAATCCCCTGAGGCTTTTATGTTTATTTATTTTTTTCTTGACATTTGATTAAAGGGGAAGTCAGATTGGGTAGGAGCCCATTTTCAGCAGAGGCCCAGGGAGAAAAGCTCCAAGGTATTACAAAACATTTTAATAGGAATAATTTTACAATCTTTAAAAATAATACGAAAACAACTACAGTTTAAATAATTATATCAAATTAGACATAATATGAAAACACTGGTTAAGAATGGATGTTATATGTCAATAATATAATAGTTTGTGAATTTTACCCAGTTTATAGAGAAATTAAAGGTAAGTTAGTATAATACAAAATAATACAAACAAATTGCAATATGAAGCGAGAGAAAAGCAGGCTTAAGATATATTCATATTGAAAGCCAGGGGAGACAAATTCATAGAAGTAAGGAGCTGAGTAAAGAAATTGAGTAAGGAGGTGTAAGATATGAATAAGTATTTGTTCATATTTAGGGATATAGTTTTTTCCTGGTGATAAGCAAGAAGTGACCCAGCTTTTGGCTAGAAAGTCTTTCAGAATGGGTTTGAAGGATGGGAGGCAGGATATTTACCTAATGGATACAGGTAAGGAGTTCCAGGCCTTAGCAACATGGTATGAGAACAGACAATGCCCAGCGGATATGATACATTTGTGGATAGACAGGAGTTTGTATCATAATGACCAACTGGGAACATAGTTGCATAGAATATTAATTAGTGATGGGCAAGCAGATGGATTATGAATAATTTTAAAGGTGGTAAGAAGCTGTGTATATGTCACTTTATGGGGTAGTTTTAACCAATTTAGACATTTTAGTGTCATACATTGGTGAGTTCAGAAATGGGGTATTTGCTGCAAATTTAGCAACTTTGCTTTGCATTGTTCAAGTTTTAATTTTTGTGAAGCCTGGAAGTTAGTAAGAATGGGAGTGTCATAAAGAAAAGTGGCGAGGAGATAAGTAGCGGCAAGTGTAATTTTAGTTGTGTCAGTGAGAAAGTTTTGGGCTCTGTAAAGCATGCCTAGTTTTCTATGAGTTTTTCTTATGTTTGTGTCTTTCGGCTTTTTCCCGGTTAGTGATTTTGTATATGCAGGTTGAACTTAAGATTATCATTCACTATAATCCGTAATAATACCTATGAGACATGACTTCAATGGTTATATTATCAAGAGAGAGGACTTTAATTTTTTTTTTTTTCATGAGAAAGGGAATGGGCAAAAAGTAATAGCTATTGTTTTACTATTTTATTTGTAGTCTTCACATGTTCTACATTTCCCTGATATGTATGTGTTATGACTGCTACTACTCTGACAGTTTTAGTGGCTACCCTTGCTGATGTAGTGGTATGGTGAATTTCAGTAAGAAAGTCATGGGTTCAAATCCCATGAGGCCTATCTTTCTTTTCTTCTCTTCTCATCATTCTGCATGTGCTACATTTTCCTGATATGTGCTTTTTCTGACTACTTTTACTCTGACTGCTACAGTAGCTCCCTTTGCTAGGAAACTGGGAATATGCTGGCATGTGGACTGAACTGAAGGACCAACTCCCCTAAGTGTATAATATTTTCCCTTTTTAATGGCAGTAACATTACAGTACAGGTCCGCTGATCACAATCTGCAGTTTTCAAGATAGGTGTATGTCTGTACATTATGTTACTTTATCGTATCCCACCTTTCTTGTCTACATTTCACATTATTCTACATTTACATATTGTTATACCACTTTCTCCATTCTGTTTTCCAACACGCTTTGTTGTGCAGCTCCCTTTGCACTTATGTCCATCTCTGTAGAGTTTGTTACTATAGTATAACCTTCACTCCAACTTCAGCCATCAGTGTTATTTTCTCTTTCATTCCACATTTCTCTTTCTCTCTCTCTCTCTCTATATATATATATATATATATATATATATATATATATATAATTATATGTGTATCAGTCATAATATCAAAAGCTCAAAATATTAAAATATTTTTAATGCAGGGAGGTCTCACACTCCCTGCTAATTATTTCTACCAACTCCAAGATCACACAACAGTGAGGAAAGGGTAAATTCCCCCTTTCAATATTTTCAGTTTTCAACACTTTGAGTTTTAATATTTTGAGTTTTCAATGAAATAAATGGAACCCATATATTTTGCTGTGCATTACATCAACATTATCAACCTGTGTGTGTAAAGTTGTTGTGAATACCAGTGCACCTTCAATGTTTACCTCTGCTGCTCATATTTAACCCAGGTTGTGAGGTGAACAAATGGGTCTATGTTAAATCATTGAATGCTTAAAAAAAGCGAACGATGATTTATCAAACCCATGTAAGTGAAAGCTTACAATCTTGAATGCTTAGAACAGGGATTTTTTTTCCAAGGGAAAAAAATCGCTGTTCCACAAAAAAAAAAAAAAAAATTTAAAACATTACATAAAGTGGGAGGCTTCACCTCCCCACACTCCCCCCTCCACTTAAATATACCAACTCTGAGATCGCACAACAGTGACGAAAACAGCAAAGTAACAGAAGCGGCCAAGCAATTTCTTTCCCAGGAAAAGAATTAGCTTATATGGTGTTTCGCTATTTTGCTTTTTTGTGCTTTCAAGTTCGATCAAGACACATTAGATCATTTAATAGTAACCCGAACAAACGATGTTGCCATGGGAATGTGCTGCACCTATGACACAAAGCTGCTCATTATGCACAATAGCCTGACCATGTACATAATTAGTATTGTTGCTCATTGCCCATGCAGTGTAAAAAGTGCTGGCTTGACTGCAGTCACCGATGTGGCATTTCTGAATACTCAAGATAGATAATTCACCATAATTCCCATCAGGTCTAAAGACATGGTAGGTACAAAACCCTGGTATAAAGAGGGTGGTTTGCACTCATTCAATGCAAGTTTTATTAATAATATGCTCATGGATGTGCTCCAAGTACAGGAAGTCTTCAAATTCAGATTTGCTGTGTAGCTCACTAGCACTAATCAGTGACACACTGATCTTGTCCAGTGCTTTATTTATGTTTTTTAGGGTATATGATCCATTAGCTGGACTCATGGAGGCAACAAAGGCTTTTTTAGCCAGTATGTATAAGCCCTAGAAGGAGATTACAAGCCTTCCTTTGAAAAGCAAACAGGACTGTGCAGCAGTTCCTCCCATACTGACACAGAGCTGTTTAAATTACAGTGCTGTTGGTGTCTTTAATTATTTATTGCCTTTCCTTGTGCTTATCTTTAAAAAAGTGCATTTTGTCTGTGTTTTTACAATCCAAAGACTGACGATTTTCCATCTAGTGACAGTAGGCAATAGCCTGGTTTGCCAGAGTTGGGGAAACATACTACAGAGCCCTGAGTGTAGTCATTTTATTGGCCAGAGGACTTATTAGTCACATTACCTTGTTGTTAGTGCTTGTATAAATTCAGCATATTTGCATGGCTTTCACCTCATTTTCTTAGAGCTGAGCATCCAAACAATAATAAGTACTTTTATTGAATAATCACAGTTTTGTACGGTGCTTAAAGTGCTCTGCTATTGATATCTTAAATGATTTATTGCCTTCCTTGTGCTTATTTTGAAAAAATATATATTTTGCTTCTCATTGTCTGTTCCACTTATTTAATTTCTCTGAATTCATTATTTAGCTAGTTCTTGGATAAATTTGTATATTTTTACACACCAGCTAGCTCTTTTCCAAGTTTTAACATGTATTTATTCATTTATATTTGTTTACCAGGGTAGTGCACTGATTAATATTGACCAATTTCAGGCTTAGCCCAGGTGAAATACAAAACATTTCACAGGTTCACAGGATGTTACTAGGCTATTGACCCGAGGATCTTTACAAGCCTAGCCATTAAATCCCAGTCTAATAACTAGATGAGAAATATCGTCTATGCCGTATGGTTTCCCATTCAGTCGTCCAGGTTGTGCTTAAACAGGGTCATGGAGGTGCTCTGCTTGGCATGGATTGGGAGCCTATTCCAGAGGAGTGGCCACCTCTGAGAAATGTATCTGTCTGTCCAGCAGGTCCTATTTACGCCACAGGCTAGATTCATATCTCTGGAATGGTGACTCTAGTCCCATTTGACCTTTAGATATGAAGCATTTCCATAAGATATGGATTAGATATAGCCCTGTAAGCCAGACATAAGTCATCTTTAAGTAGTTTGTACTGTACTGAGTACTAGGGATAACACCTATCCCTCTTTGTGAGGGACAGTCCCTTTTTGGGCAGTTGTATCCTGCAAAACAATTTTAAAAGCAAACATAAAATACAGAAATGTAAGCAATAATATACTACTTCGGATTAATTACATAGAAAAAAACTGTGTGTATACATTCCAGTGAACAAGCACAGTGCAATGTACAATCAATCCGAGTATAATGAAAAATATGTACATTAGTTTCTAAAGTGGGTCAGTCTTCAGTGTATCTTGGCAGAGAAGTCACTCAGAAAGGGGTAAGGTAGGTGACATGTCCTGTGTTGAAGCAGTACCATTTGGCTTGGATGAAGAAGTGCTTTTTTGAGTTGCATTCTGAATATGGAATGTGTTGATTATCTTAATGTCAATGGGGAGAGCTAGCCAAAGAGTAGTTGCCTGAGAGGAGAAAGCCTGTGCTGTGGAGTTTGGTTCTAGGGGGTAATGAGAATTGGTGTGGTTTGTGAGTAGTGCCACACGTTGTATAAAGAGGTTTTTCAGGAAGTCTTGCTGCAACATGAGCAAATGTGTGGACTTGGACTACTTCGTAGAGTTGGATCCTAAAAGTAGGTCATCAAGAGGACTGAGAATTTTCCATTTAGTGATAGTAAGTTTTAGGCTGGTTGTACCTCAACTAATAAAAGACCTGTCATCTGTCAGTATCTCGCAGACTGCCTATACACTTGGCAAAAACTTTGCTGAAACTATAACTAAGTTATAAATAGTAAAAATGGAGGGAAAACAGCAGATTAAGCAAAAGAAATAATAGTAATAAATGAATTCTGTCAAGCAACTGTACAACATAACACTTCAGTTACCAGGAAAGAAAATGAAATAGATGATCAAAGCATGTTTAAATAGTTCTAAAACAGCAGAAACAGTTATGCTGGAGAGAAAACAGTAGATTTAGTACATGGAAGAAGCAAAGCAATTAATGAATTCCATCAGGCATCTGCACAAACACAACAGCTCAATTTCTAGCAAGGAGAACAAAATAAAATGAGCAAAACTTAATTAAATAACTGAACAACTGCAGAAATCAGCAGGTGACAAATGCAGAAGAAATAAAATACTTCCCTGAATTTTGCTCTAAAATATTGTCAAAATTCCACTTTTAGCTTTTCCAAGCATGTGCACAGTTATTAGCCCTTCTAGTCTTCTAGCAAAGGCACCAAGCAAGCCTCAATCAGCTCAATATGCTCAATACTGGTGAGCTATAATTGTAAATCAACAAGTGAAAAAACAGCTTTAAAGGTTTTTGTTTCCAGTCAATAATGCTAGCTTTCTAGAATCAGGAGCAGCTTATCCTCTCCCAGTGAATAATCACCACTCTCTATCAGACTGCCCAGACACTTGGCTAAAACTTTGCTGTAAAAGAAATGAAGTCCACATAGCTTACAGCACTGTAAGATTAGTAGTCGACATGTTTATAGAATCCTCAGTCCATCACTTTGGGCCTCATCTGAAGCACAGTGTTGTGATTTCTTCATCTCTACTGTAACATCTGCCTTCTGCGACCTTCTGAAATGACAAATACATTTGGATTACACTTCCTTATTTTTGGTTTCTCTTCAGTCATCAGTACGATGCTCAGGAAGCTGCTGTGCAAATTAAAGTCTGCACATCAGGTCACAAATAAGCTTCTCCAGAATCTAACTATCACCAGATGTGACACCCCGCACTGGTCCAGTAATCAAAGAGCCTCAATCCTCACCACTAGCACCAGTGAGGGACATACACATTGGGAGAATGACAAGTACACACACAGTAAAGTACAATTTCCCTTAAGAGCACACAGAGACCCCAGGCAGTCTGGAGCTGATTTCTCCCTATTTCTCCACATCCCCAATAAGACTCCCCACTGGCACAGATATAGGGTTGAGATCTCAGCCGAGTGGCAAAGACAAAACCTCCAGCACCCTCTCTGTCCAACCAGTGCTTCATCTCCCTGACAAGTAGCTGACACACACATACTTTGAGATTTGATTTATACACAAACACAAACACACACTTGGGAAAGGCTGGCACAGGTTTACTAGCCATGCCCCCTTCTGCTCAGACTATAAGGTAGTACCAGCTGCCACCAGCCACTACTTATCAACTACTTTTAAGGCCCTTACCAAATGATGCCCAGTCTTACTGTGTAATGTTACTATTAATCTAAATGGTAAGTGTGACCAAGACTAAGGCTGTTTAGGAGTGACCTATACAATGTCACCAAATACATATGCAAGTACTATAAGACCTTAAATATCTCTAAACAAACCAGCCACAATTAAAAGGTTTAAATATATTTAATAAATAATAAAAGTAAAATAAATAAATAAATAAATAAAGTAAAAATAAAAATTCTTATGTAAATATATACTCTCTATGTAAAACTGTTATGTGTATATTGCTCTGTGCATGCTTTCTACTTTGTATCTTTAACCTGTTGTATCTCACATTTCTGTAATTCTATGACTCTGATATTGTTATATACTGTAAATTGTTTGTAACTGGAGCTTTTCTCCTTGGGTCCCCACTAAAAATGGGCCACAAGCACAGTTGGACCGCGTTTATATCACATCGAATACGTGAATATTGAACGCTCACATGAGCGAATATTCACGTACTCGAAAACAGTATTGTGGGGGGCTGTGCCCCACACATCCTCCCACTAAATATATATTCCTACTCTGAGATCCCACTACAGTGAGGAAAGGGCAAAAATCCTGATCTTCACTGTACTGCAAAAAAATTCATAAACTTGATATAACTACTAATACTATGCAAGGCATTTCATTTACTGCTCCATTTGCTTGGCATTTTTGCTTAAATATTTATTAATATTTGAAATCCCATACTGTGCCAGTATTTCATAATGCAAGTAGGACTACATCTTCCTTCAAGCTATTAAACTTTTTATCTGGAATCTTTCTGTATGTCTTCAGTCTATGGTTTGCATACCTCAAATGAAGTTTCATGTAACATCCAATGAATTTTGTTCAGGCAGAAACAGAAGCTATACACACACAGAAAATCACCTTCCTTTCAGTTCAACCTTCATTAAAAATATAATGTTGTTACAGATGGATGCAGTACATATACATCAGGACAATACTGTGTTTGTTCCTGCCTAATAACTGTAAACATGCATGCGGATGGTTTAAAATGTATATAGAGGTAATACAACTGGTCATTTCTCACTAAGCTATGGGCTGGTCATTCACTTCACAATGCAACCTCTACCCCCTTCCACCAACCTCCACTTTGACTAAAGTCTGGTGCCTGACTTGAGTTATGCCATCTTGTATATGCAGTTAGTATTGTGAAAGAAAATCCTGTCTTATACAATAACTATGCCAATATTTTCATACATGTAGTCTTGCATATATTTCGTTACTCATACATATATGTTTGCATTTAAACAGAGAGTTATGTTATCACAAAAACATTCCATATATTTATATACAGATGCAGTTCTTTGTACAGATATGTTTATGCTTTCTTTTACATTATTATAAAACAATTACAGAAAATATAAAACAATTATATTACATTATTATAAAAAAATTCTTCAAAGTATTCAATTGTATTTATTACTGCTTGGTAGTAACTTGATTAAAGTGTAGCTATCATTCTAAGTCTTTTGGATTAAGCACTTGGGCTTCAGACCAGTTGTTTTACATTAGGAAGGTTTGTGGCCTGCACTGTGGTGGCAGGACAGGTGGCTTACATCCTTCTAAGTTGGGAACTGCTGATTGAGGGCTCAGTGTCTGTTATTCTAAAAGTGTATTAGTTCTGGTTTAAGCACTTGGGCTTCAGGCCAGTTATTTTACATTAAGAAGGTTCGTGGTCTGCACTCTTGTGGGAGGAGAGGCTGGACTCTGTCCTTCTGAGCTGGGAATTTCTGGTTAAAGGCTTATAGTGCCTGCATATTTCAACTGTTTCTTACTGAAATTGGTACACCTTGTTTGCTGTAGCATAGACTAGATCCAGGCCTGCTGAATCTAGCTCTGTTTGTATGCGTGTTGTTTGTTTGCTTGTTATTTCCCTGAAACGCTAATACCACCTAAAACGTGGCTTTTCAGTGCTTCTGTGGATCCCTAGTGATATCTGCATTGCTTACTGTACTCATTTCCTTGTTTCACTTAAAAGAAAGTTACTGTTTGTCGTTTTTGCATTTAAGTTACCTGTAACACATTGCATTTAAGTTACCTGGCACTTGCTCACTAAAGGCACTTGCTCACTAAAGCAATTATATAAGTCAGCACTAAAAAATTAAAAGCACTACACTCTCACAAAGTCCTCTCGAGTACCTTGTTCCCCATTGGCCCTTTTTTTCAATTATAAAGGAATTCCCAATACTATTCTAGCATGTCCAAAGGTCAATTGTCAATCTTCTCTCCGGTCCAGCTGGTGAATCTGGGAATCTTGAGGCAATGTTACAACTGCCTCATGTACACAGACAACCCTCTCCTCCTCCCAATAAATTCCAACACATGTGAGAGATGCATCCATATAGCCAAACTGGAGGCTAAGCTCTCTCAACTCAGTACTGGCGTAACCAGTCAGGAGGAGAAGGAAACCACACTCAGTAAAATTCCAGTCTCACATAGACCTACCACGACAGCAGACCAAACACATAAACACAAAAAACATACTCGGAGGCTCTAAATAAAAATCTGCCTAAGCAGCAGAGACCACCAAAGCAGACACCCAAGCAACTGCTACCCCAAAACAAAACACATGCAACACATAGCTCACAAAGCCAGTGTGCCGAACAGTCACAGCCCTTAAGGCTAAACAACACACCAAATACACTTGTAATAGGTGACTCTATCATCAGGCACACTGACGTCCCGCTCACCAGGCTGAACAAGGAGAAGGTCACGGTGAGCTGCCTGTCGGGCGCTAGGATCCGCCACATAACACAAGCACTCAGGTCACTCCAAGGCAAGTACAAATATGACTCTGTCATTGTCCATGCTGGTGTGAATGACCTGAGACGTACCTCCCTGGACTACATGAAAAGAGACATAGAGGAGCTCTCTGAGCATATGGCCCAGGCCGGTATGACCCTGACCTTGAGTAGCATCTTACCCTCACCAAGAATGCTGCCACAATATGAAGGCAAGATGATCAATTTCAACAATTGGCTTAATTATTGGTATCATTCAAAGGGGATCCAATGCCTGTCAGCCTGGGATGACATGCTCGACAAGCCACGATGCTTCGCTAGGGACGGCCTGCACCTGTCAGCCCTGGGCTTTCGGATATTGGCAAAGGCTCTTGCTACCCCCATAGTGCCTTTTTTAGGCAAGGCTCAAAAGACAAACCCACCTCCATAGGTATCACAAGGGATAAGAAACTAAGAGTAATGCTACTCAATGCCAGAAGTCTAAACCTCAAGATGCATGCACTCGAAACTCTACTTAGCATGGAGAAAATCGATATCTGTGCAGTAACAGAAACCTGGTTCAAGGCTCCCGAGAGCACCCCAGCACTACCAGGTTATACCTCATACCATGCTTTTTGGCCCCAAAACTTGGACCGACCCACAAAAGGAGGGGGAGTATCAATATTCGTCAAAGATACCCATACCTCCAGGTTGGTGGCACAGCACAAAGCATCAGAGACTATCCATGTGCAACTAACAGTAGTTAAAACTGCCTTCCAGTTTATAGCCTGCTACAGACCACCCTCCCTAACCCAGGAACCCCACTCAGCCTTCATGAGAACACTGGAAAATATGAAGTTCTCTCCAAACA
Source organism: Protopterus annectens (assembly GCF_019279795.1). Lineage (NCBI taxonomy): Eukaryota > Metazoa > Chordata > Ceratodontiformes > Protopteridae > Protopterus > Protopterus annectens. The sequence continues at coordinate 497,331,332 of NC_056728.1, read as the reverse complement.
CCATTATATTGGGCGACTTCAACTACCCAAACATAGACTGGGAGCATTACTCTAGCTCCAACACCCTAGCCCAAAGGTTCCTAGAATTTATAAACTCAAATGCTATGGAACAACTTGTTACCACTCCCACAAGAGGGGAAAACATACTGGACCTGATCATCTCCAACATGGGGACTCTATGCTCCAGACCAGAAATGTATCCCTCACTGGTAAGATCAGACCATAAACTAATCTCACTGGATGTTCACATCCCGACACCAGCCCCTGCCCAGAAAACCACAGTGAAAAACTTCTCTAAAGCAAATTTCACACTCCTCAAAACTGAAGTGGAATCCTTCAAAGCTCCCGGGCCTGTGGAAAATACGGCCCAGACCGCAGAATCCTTTATAAACGCATTCTATGAACACCTTCAGGAATGCATGGATCATGCGATCCCAAATAAAACCAAGACCCGATCCTCCAAAGGCAGACGTCCTGTCTGGTGGACCCCAGCCATAAACAAGCTATAAAATAGAAGGAGGAAGCTACTAAATGATAGAGCAAAATTCCAAAAAGGGAAGGCATCTCTGATCAGTATTAGCAAAAAACTATGGGCACTCATAAAATCGTCTAAGGCCAGCTTCGAGAGAAAAATTGCACAGGACACTAAGGATAATCACAAGGCTTTCTTTAGTTATGTTAGGAACCTGGGTGGTAATTCCCAGATATGCTCAGAATTAGTAAACAATGACAAAAAATACACCGAACCCACAGACATTGCCAACATCCTAGCTGACAGGTTCAGCGCAAACCTCTCCCCCCCTCCCCACCAAAAGGGCAAATATCTATTCCAGCAGAGTGCTGCCCCTCTGACATCTCGGATGCTCAGGTAAGAGCCGCCCTCTCCAAAGCAAAAAACACAGCATCAATGGGACCAGACGGTGTCCCGGGCTGCATCCTACATGAACTCCAAGAAGAGCGAAACCCAAACATAAAACTACTGTTCAATCTCAGCCTTACTACAGGATATGTACCCAAAGAGTGGCATACAGCAACTGTGGTCCCTCTCCACAAAGGTGGTGCCTCAACGGATCCTGGAAACTATCACCCCATAAGCCTGACTAGCTTGGTCTGCAAAGCTATGGAAAGGATAATCATGGACCACATAAATAAAGATATTGGGGACCTACAGACACTGGATCCTACCCAGTCCGGCTTTGTTAAGGGCAGATCCTGCCTCTTAAACCTGGTTGATTTCTTTGAAACAGTCACCAAGGCCTTTGACGAGGGGAAGGTGGTCCACACAGCCTACCTGGACCTCGCAAAAGCCTTCGATACAATACCCCACTCGGGCATTATAGATAAGCTCACCAGCTTAAATATAAACCCCTATGTCACTAGATGGGTTGCAAACTGGCTCAAGGACAGAACCCACATGGTTAGAATTGCTGGAGCCATGTCAGACTCCAAACCAGTTACAAGTGGCGTCCCACAAGGCTCAGTCCTGGGACCTCTCTTGTTCAGTATATATTTCTCTGAGGTACAGGCCAACACGGAAGGACTGTGGCTGACCAAGTTCGCAGATGACTGCAAACTGGGCGCCATAATTGACTCTCCAGCCGACACAAGCATCCTCCAAAAGGGCCTCATAGAAACAGACAACTGGTACCAGAGCCATGGCCTTAAGCTAAATGCCAAAAAGTGTATAGTCATCCCCTTTGGCAAAAACAAAGTGCCCACAAATTACCACATAGGTGGTAATCCATTAAGTACAGAAGAAGTAATTAGGGACCTGGGGACCCAAGTTGATAGCAATCTCTCATTTGACAACCACGTGGCCAAAGTGGTTAGAAAAACATTTTATATAGCCCACCTAATCATGAAGGGATTCACATCTAGATCAGGGGAGGTCATCGTGCCTCTTTACTCATCCCTCATCAGGCCCATAATTGAGTACAATGCCCCTTTTGGGATGTACCTTACCAGACACCTGCAGCAACTGGAAAGACCCCAAAAGTACCTCACCAAGAGGATCAAAGGGCTCAAACAGATGCCATATGCTGCCCGGTTAAAGAAACTCCAGCTCTACTCAGTGGCATACCGCCTGTTCAGAGGCTATCTGTGCCTGACGTATAAAGCCATGTCCAACCCGGAATTAATGGACATGCTGCACCTCAGAAAATCCAAATCCTATCGAGCTACATACTCGAGAGACTTGAACCTCAGCATTGAAATAAATAGGACATGCTGGAGGGACAGATTCATAACCCAGAGGCTCCCTTCACCCTGGAATAAAATCCCAGTCCAGGTTAGGCAGAGTCCCTCATTGACTCTCTTCAAGAGGAATCTTGATGAGTGGATGGGAGATCATAGGTTTACCCCGGGTATGACTTCTGTGTCACTGTTAGACAGAGGCACAGTATACTAACCTCAAAAAAAAGGGCATAGCAAAATTAATTTAAAATGGGTGGCGAAAGCCAAACACATTCTGGCTAGGCTTATAAATGCCCTAGGGCAGATAGCCTAGTATGAACCTATGAACCTATGAACCTATAGATGCATATTTGCAGTTACACATATTTCTTCTATCAAATACCTTCAATTATGAAACCTACTTATAATTTTTTTCTAAACTTCAGTTTAATATGACAAAAAAATATATATAATACTAACTATAGAACTCTGTCCTTCTTGCCACTACTTAGACTACCCACTTGGCTAGGTGTTTGGGCCTACAGCTCTATAGGCCTTTGTACCTGTGATGGCACTGGTGGCTAGAACAGGTGATCCTGGTCGGGGATGACTGGTGCTCACACAACTCCCGCCAGATGTCTACTTATTCTACTCACTACCCTTAATACATCCAGATATAAATCATTCAGAAGGTAGGCCATCATTTCGGTCTGCTTAACTAAGCAGCTAGGAGCACAACCTCTGGCCTTCACAGTTGCTGCACTCATTCGAAGTGCCAGTACCAGAAAGAAGGAAGTACGAGCAGGGCTGTGGTTCGCAGATTTAGAACCACTCATTCTGGAGTGTGACATCATCTTAACCAACCCAGTTAACCAGTAGGGGCATTAGACCAGGTACTGTTATCATTTTCCAGTTTGGTTTTACCAAAAATGCTTTGTCCTTACGTGTTTTTTTTTTTTTAATGAGTGCATTCACATTTCATTTATGTGGTGGATAAAAGTCATTAATAAAATCATATTTTGTTTATCTAACTTACAATTGCTACCTTTTTGGAGTATTACATCTGAATGTCATTTATACATGCCTAATGCAGTATAGTATTTTTTGGGGGTGCTTTTCGCCAAAATAAATATTACCGAGTGTGTACCACCTCTTAGTAAATGCTGAGTACTTTGTGGTGATAAGGTGTGCTAGACGATGTTACATGGGCAAGGATTATACTTCTTGGGTCTGCAAACTCACATGCATATGACTCCATTTTGTTTTTTCTAAACATGGTTAGCTATTGCATACCTGAAGCTATTGCATACCCACGCCATGCTGTGGACTACTAAGGGGTGCTGCAGACTTTGCCTCTTTCCCCAGTCAGTTCACATGAACCTAAGGCTGTGTTCACAACTAACCAAGACCTAATTACACACATAAGTTGTCATATACATTCAAATATTACTGCAATTCATAGAGATAAGTGTAAAGGGGCCTAATTTGCACATAAAATATGTAAAGGACCCTGAACTTAAGTGAATAAATTTAACACTGCCACATTAACTAGCTATTACTTGAGTTAGGCAGCAAATGACTTAGGAAACTGCAGCCTTTTTAAAGTAAGAAAAAATAACAGAAATATTTCAAATGAATATGACACAGTTCAAAATGATATAAGATTATTGAGTTCACTTCAAGAAATGTTTTGTTTTACTCATATGACAGGCATAGTACAATAGATTTAGTGACTACTGTAAAGCGGTCATTAGAGAATGGAAAGTCATTACAGCAGCACTGGAAATGATTTGTGATCAATGAAAAAATCATTTAGTCTGATTTTATTAAGTGATTGTGCATACACTGTAGAAATGCAGCGATTTAAATGAGAAGTACTGAAGTAGCAAGAATTGTTTTGTTGGCCTAACTTATATGTATTTTTAGTGGGAGATTTCTGTCACTAATGAATGAAAAAATGACAGTGTTAGGATCATAATAAAATGGTAGGGCTATGGGAAGGGTGTTAACAAACTGCTTGCCTTACTGTCGTGAATGCATCTATGATAGTGTACACATTACTGTAGCACAACTTTACATGGCTGGACTGAGATTCTGCATGTGTATATAACTATGGGGTTTCTGTCATCTAACATTTTTTTCATCAGGATGGCAGGCATGCTTTCATTGTTGTGTTGTTTGACTATTGATTGCATCAAAACGTTTTGGTGTATAACAGTGGCATATTTTTTTATGTGCAGTAATGATGCAAAACAAGGGATCAAGGCAGAGAAAGGACAACTTCAGCCATGAGGAAAACTGCATCCTCATGGCAGCCCTTAGGACATAAGGCAAATGTGTGTTTGATAAAGGGGGCCCCAACAAGCTGAAAGGGCAAAAGCTCATAATCAACTTGTAATAGACATTAATGTGGTCGATGGAAGGAAATGCACATCAGTACAATGTAAAAAGAGGGCAAATTATATAGTAGGATGTACTAGAGTTAAAGCGAAGTCGAATGTAATTGCAAGTGCCAGTAATAGGGTGGTCTCTAATGTATCCCTTTTTCATCCTTCCTTATCTCATCATCCCCTTTACTTACTGCCTACTTCCCTGTTCTCTTTACATCTCTCTTACATATCTTTTCTGTTCTGCCCCACTTCCCTCTGTATGCCTCTCACACCTTTTTTCTGTCTTCTCTCCATGGTATCCTTTCTTGCAACTATTCTCATTTGCCTCTTCTAATGTCTTTATATCTCTCTACATAATGATATACTGCTATCCCTGTAGCATAAGCCGTCTCAGCCATTATGTCTACATCTTATCCATAAAGCTCTGCTAGCCATAATTTCATTTTTCCATCCATGTTTCAACATTGTTAACTTCTTCCTAAACTAAATGTTGCAGCACATTCTTACATATGTAAATATATAAATATATATATATATATATATATATATATATATATATATATATATATATATATATATATATATATATATATATATATATATATATGTATATATATGTGTATATATATATATATATATATATATATATATATATATATTTGTTTTATAGAGTATCCTTGTATCCGTAAATATGTTTTGTTAATTTTTTTATGTGATCCTATTCACCCAGGCTGTGCCTGCAAATAGTCCATTGAGATCAGTGCAATACCCTGGTAAAGAAATATATATATATAAATCAATCAATCAATAAATAAATACAACAGCAGATGAGGAATACCTCCTCTCCATTTGTGGGGATGACTATGATACAGAAGAAGATGGCACTGGAAAATCAGAGGTGGTACAGACACTGGCTATTACCAATGTTTGCAGCAGCAAAACACCTGCTAAGGAAGGTTGGTTTAAAAGCAGTAACATATATTTATATAGAGCACTGAATGGTGACGTGGAATAACTATATTAATCATCAAAGACTTGTCTCTTTATTCTGTATCATACAGACTTCTGAAAACTAATCTTTGCCTGACAAACAAGGCATCCCTGGACCCTGTTTTGATGAACTTTTTTCACACCTGCAAAACAACCAGCATCTGAGCTATTAAATTAAAAGACCTAAATTTTGATTGCACCTATACGACACATTGAAGAGATAGATATGTTTCTCAGAGGATTCCCATTCTCTGAAACAGGCTCCCCATCCGTGTTAAGCAGAGTTCATCCCTATCCCTATTGAAGCTCAACTTGGACCAATGGATGGGTAATCAGAAATTCACCCCTGGTATGATTCTTTTGTCTCTGATAGAAAGAGGTAGTTAGTAAATCACCACCGATATAAATCAAATTTATGAATCGCATTTGGGTTGCAAGGGTTAGGCTTATAAGGGCCTTAGTGGTCTTTAGTCACACCTATGAACATATAAACCTATGAACATGATAATTAATATTAACAGGTGAGCCTTCCACACCTGCACAGAATAACAATGAAGACAGTGTGCATGGAAAGTGTTTCTCATACCTCCTTACTAAGCATACAGTAGTGTATACTACTTGTCTATTGGCATTGTTTTCAAATAATTTTTACAGGGTCAGTAATAGAAACAAATAGTTCCACTATACTAATAAATTTGGTGGAAATTGGCAGCAGACTGGCTGTTGAAGATGATGATGATGATAATTTAGTTATATTTATGAGGCAGCCTGAGGAAAGTGTCACACAGTCACCAAGTTTAATGGCAGGATGTCACACCCCACAAAATGTTAGTAATTCTGCAGGTAGTAACAGTATATCACAAAGTCAAGTACATGGTGACATTATACTCATACTTGTACATGATGATAATCCCTGCACCTCTACACCGGTATCTCCAAACCCAGATGAACACTTCCAAGATGATGGCAGATAGTTAAAGGAACAGTGTCTACAGTGGCACCTTTAAAAGGGAAGCCAGGCCCAGGAATGCTACAGCAACCCAGGAAACATGTAAAGCATTGGCTGCCCATTATCAAAGTTGCTGTGACATTGCTAGGACTCAGAGCTCTGCCATAGAGTCAGCTAGAAATGATCAGAGTCCTCCAGGGTATATGTGATGATTTCCAGCACTACATGGAAGTGGCATAGAGTCGGGATAATGCCATGATCACATTGATGTGTAGTATGGTGGCACATCAAACATCCATGGCCATCTCCATTCATGGACTAATGAAGACATACCAGACTCAAGCTGAATTCATTCTTGGAAGTGGAAGAGGACAGGGTATTGTCCAGACCAGTGGGGACCGATCACATTACACTACAAGTGCTTCTCAAGAAAGTACTGTAATTAGTAAGGGGAACAAGCACAACAGATTTCATGCAGTCCTGTCAGTGTTCATCTATACCTAGCAGGGCTTCTCTTTTGAGATCCTGGGCACATTCCTGCAGCATTGTAAGATCAGTGACTGCAGGATCATCTGCTTCAGGTAGTTCATGATATCAGACCAAGTCATTATCCAGCTCTCATGACAGCTCCTTTTCAAAATCACTTCAACCATCACCTAGCTTATCTTCATGAGGTGTGTATGACACATTTCACCTTGACCTACTGTAATTGAAGTGTGACATTTCTGTTACTTACAATTTGACCTTCACACACACACACACACACACACATACACACAAACATACCAATGTGTAACTCAAAGGTGAATACGTTATTAAAGTAAAACGTAAATAAAAAAAATGGAAGTACCTAAGACACTCTTTAACCGTATGAATTTCATTCCTCTAATGGTATTGTTTAAAATCTCAGAGCCGTGAAAAAAAAGCAGTGTCATAACTTAAGATTGCCGTCATTAACACCATCAGTACTGAATGCATTGCTGTTGCTACAGCTAGCAATTACCTAAAACTTAAAAGTAGTGATGCACAGGTTTTCATGGAAATGCCAATAAGAAATTCAAAGGATAAAATGAGTATACTGCCATGTAAACAAATACTGCTGCCACTTAACCATCACCACTGCACAAATGATGGTATTTTTTGTCTCTGAGACTACAAATTATTGTGTAGTACAAAATAAAATGATGTTCAGTAAATAAAAGAACAACATAATTCAAACTGAGAAAACATTGCACAATATAAAACACAATATTACACATTTTCATTCAGTTGCAAGGTATGAACTCATGCTAAATACTGCATTAAAATATGTTACTAATTGTACCACTTCAGGACATTCAGTATGTGCATACTATAGTACACCACTTCTGTAGAATGAATTGTGTAAAACTGTTAAAAATGTGATTATTAATTATATGATTCCTAACAACATCACTTAATAGAGTCAGTTAGCACTCAGGCATCACTTTTACAAACAATATGATTAGTTCTTCTGAAATTAAAAAAAATATATTATTTAAGGATGAGAAGGAAAGTCAGATGAACAGTGACAGTAGAACATATACCACACAGAATAGCCCACAGATACCACTGCATGCATAAATTATACTCAATGTTTTTTTTTTTTTTTTGTTACAAGAAAGGAAGCACTAACATGAATGTTATGGTCCATAGTTCTATACTAGATGCCAACCCTTATCTGCACAGCTGTACGCCATGTACAGGCCTGTCACATAGGGTCCCTTACTACTGCTGCCAGCAAGACACCATTAATCAGAGTAGTACTGGAACTGGCAGCTGTAGTGACACAGTATGGGTCACTTCACCACCAGACCAGTGCATGATGATGTCGTGCAGAATGCAATATGCAGTAAGCATCCTGCATGCAGTAGCTGGATCATATTGAAGGGCACCTCATCCAGGCAAAAGGCCCTCTCAATGACATTTTGGGTCTAGGACAGGGATGTGTGAAGTTCTCCTCTGTAGCTCCACTTTGATTTGTCACTGGTGTCATGAGCCATGGCTCCAGTGGACATCTTGCATCACTTGAAAGAAAAAAAAAAAGAGAAAATGGGTGATGCAAAACAAATAAAAAGTGGTTTAGTATTCCACAATGCATTTTACCATGAATAACTACCTAAATAAAATAGGAAAAAAGAGAAAAAAATATTTTCCCACTTACCAACAAGATGACCACTGGGCATCCTACCGTGTAGGAAGAGGCAGTAGAGTGAGCTAGTGTGCCAGATACTGGAATCATGGGTACTGCCAGGACACTGGGCTGACACATTGGTGATGCACCCTCATGCATCACACACTATCAGCCATTTGATAGAATAGTAGCCCTTCCTACTGTGGTACCACTCCCCCATGCACCAGATTCAGCCCTAATTCCGACACGGGTGCAATCCTTTGTACAGAGTACCTCAGGGAAATGTGCCACCTTATAAAAGGCATGCATAGTCCTGGCTCAGTCCTGAGGTGACACCAGGAAATAGCTGTACTGATCCACACATGCCAAGAGTACATCCAAGAACTGCTAAAGTATCCTCAAGGCAGAAGCTGTGAGATACCCAGTGTGTTCACAGTCTGTCTCTGGAAGGTCCCCGTGGCAAGTATAGTGAGAGCTATATATTCCTTAGTATCCACAATGATAGGAAGTCCACCTATTCCACCAGTACTCCTATGGGGGGGACATACAAGACCCTTACAAAATCCTTTTCCACTCTAAATCTATCAAGTATCTCCTATATCTTTGCATTCTTGGCTGGCAAACACCACTGGCTGCAAGCGGTTATGACTCAGCCAAGATAAGTAGCTCACACCAGGAAATATGTTAGCAACACGTGACAGCATCAATACTAAGTAAACAGAATAGGTGTAAATCTGCAGACAGTGTGAAAAATAGGAACATTTAACTATGAATCACAAGCTGAGTGAATGCTTCATTAGTATACATCGTTTTATATCATTTTTCAATTGCATCTCATTATAACTTTATTTGCCTCTGCTTATTGACAGCCATTGAGAGTTAGCCTAAGTGGTCTCTGTGAAATGAGGTTTATTGTACTCATTCACAGACAGACTTAATGTGTTTGTGTTAGGACTATGAATGCTACCCATATCTGTGATCCTCATCGATATCTTCTAGGTATCATATCTACTAAATTCCTTACCCCTGCTGTGTGAACCTAATGAGATTTCATGTTAAAGGCTTTTCTGTTTATTATTTTAAAGCTGCTTATGCCTGCTGCACTCAGTAGTCCTTTGTATAAGGTGGTAATCATTTATGTACTACATTTGAATGCTATATGATGCACTTGATTGCATGTAATATATACTATTTCAAATGGTTTAAATAACTGTCACTTTAACTTGTTGCTGATTTGCAAAGCACTCGTGCATTAAGTTTATTTAAAATTGTTGCCAATATGTACTAGCTTATTTTGTTTTAAAATGTGCCTGAACATTTTGAAGCTTTAGACACACACATTTGTTTATGTTTATTTAATTCAGAAACATACCTAAAAGCTAGTTTATTTATGCAAGCATGGTTTATTTGTTCATTCATTTATTATTTGTTAACTAGGTGGAGGTGCTGCTCTAAAAGACTTTTTACTTGTATGATGCTGGTAATATAAACTACACCGAAAGTTCAATATAAACAAGAAATAAAAGCACATTAGCATTTAGAAGAGAATACAAAAGCTAGGCAAAGAAGAGCCGGATGGTAGAATGGCAAAAACAATTATATTTATGCCAGTGCTATAAATGAAGTCCAGCTTAGTACACTGAATATTAATTATTTCCCCACAGTCTTATTTTGCATACAAAAGATTGTCAAAATAAATTCTAAACAAACATTAAGATGTTGTGTCATTCACATAAAGTAATTTGCCTTTGTGTTCAGTTTACTTGCTTAATTACCTAACACTCAGTTCAAACTGAGCTCCTGCTAGAAAAATAACTGACTTCTATGTCATAATTTGACATTTATCATTTGAGTCCCTGTTAGTTCCCCTGGGTAATGTTTGAATGCAAGATTTATGGTAAAAGGTATAGCTTTATCAACTATTTACAAGCATAATAAAAAATAGACAACTGGTAGGCTTGCAGACTTGTATGAAGTCACATACAGAGGCTTGCTTTTGTTCATACTGAGGAATATGAGTTCACAGAAATTCCCAAAGATGAAATATGTCCCCGTGCTAAACTTGTCAGTTTCTGTTTCAGAATGACCTTTCTAGTCCATGTGCTTTACAGGAAACGCTATCCTCCTTTCTTGCTCTCCCTTACAAGAAAGCTGACTTCTGTTCAGCTTGTAGGCGGATCTAACTATATCCATTGTATACAACATTATCAAAGTTCAGTGATGTTGCTAGAAAACTAAAGAACTAGAAAAACGGCTTGAGTACACACTAGTCAGACAAGTACTTGTGAAAGGGGATATAAAACTGATGTTGTCAGTTAGGTCAAGTTAATTATTAAGCTATAATGATCCAGTCTCTGAATAAATGATGCCGCATTTTATTTGCTTAAGTAATTATTCTGTTTATCTGCTGTCTTTAGTTGTAAATGACTTACATTATCTGTGCTAAGAATTGCTTTGTATCTCCCACCACCAACTGGGAAGGTGAAATCAGGAAAGAAGTTAAGGTAGAATTTCAAAATCACTTCAGAAATTAACTAAAAAATATTATTTTTTAGTGTATGTAATGTTTTAATAGTGGCCAGAAGAAAAGTATGCTCATATTTTAAAATTTTTCCTCTAATTATAGTTTACTTCTTTGTTTCATATTTCTCAGAAAGAAGCACTCAGTAAGACGTTTAACTCATTTCTGCTAAATTGTTAAAATCTTTTGCATGTTTTGTGGGAGGATTCCTAGCTAAAATGGCAACTTTTATACAGAGTTTAACAAGACTCAGTTTCAGAGCAGTGTGAACTGTAAAGTGTGTCAGATTAGTCATTTATATTCCACAGTCATTTTCTTTTAAAAACAAAGAGTTAAAAACAGCATTACTTCATAGCTGTTAGTAAGCCTCATTCTGAAGGCCTGAGTTTGATTCCCTAAGCATCCATTTGCCTGTTGTGTGACTCTGAGCAAGTCACTTAACCAGACAGTGATCACAGAAAAAGTCCGACAAAGGTCCTTTTGGAGGAGTGCTGTACCCTGGTTAACAAACACAAATAAATAAATATGTCAGCTTTATGAGAAGCAGGAGTCAACCTTATGTCTGAGCAGTCAATTATCACTCAGTCATGGGACAGCCTGCAGGACTGGACAGCAGGGCACTGTTAGATAGTACACAGCTAGCTGGGTTACACATCTAGTCAGACTCTGACAGAGTGCATGCAGCCATACAAACTTTCAATTACACAGAGGAAAACATCACATGTTGTAATTTTACTGCTAGTTAGCTCAGTTAGCAAAATATTCATAATAAAAAGCAACTTTCTTGTTCACTTTGTGTTTCTCCTCACCTGCAAAGATTTCTAGTCTGCCCTCTGACACATTACATCCAGCTGTACTGGCAGTGACCCAGGTCATAGTATTTGTAATGCTCATTTGTTTTATTTATGTGTTTCTTTTTTGTTTGTTTGCTTGCTTATTTGTTTGTTTATGCTGTAAAACTAAATGGAGGGCTGATCCACAGATTACTGAAGACAGTAAAAACTATTTATGAACTTTTAATAATTAGCAGTCGTTACAATATATGACTTGGGCAGCAGTGTGGCACAGTGAACAGTGTTGTCATCTCACAGCTAGAGGTTCCCTGGTTTGATTCTTGGCTGGGGTGCCTTCTGTTCAGAGTCTTCATGCCCACCCTGTCTTTGTGCGGGTTTACTCCCACATTCCAAAGACATACAGTAGGTGGATTTAACACTCTACATTGGTCATAGGTATGAGTGTGTGGCATGGATGAACTACTGTGTCAGGACTTGCCACCTGGCAGTGTAAACGTTGGTTCTAGATGATTGTCACTGTTGAAGTGACACCCTAACCCCATGTGAAAAATGGGCCATGGATGGGTTTGATGATACACAGAAATAACAATATCAGTCATTAAACAGACAGATTATTAATAGAATAATATTACATAAGCAAGCAATAATGCACAAAAAATCAGTATGTACATGTGTACAAATAATTTGTGGTCTTAGCCTTTAACTATCCTTGTGTGTATGTGTGTGTATGTGTATGTACCTACATATGTATATCTATATCTGTATATCCATCTATCTATATGTGTGTGTACATACACACATACACACTCACACACACTCACACACACAAACACACACACACATACTGCCCTGGGTATGTAGTAAGCCTGCATTAAAACAGAAACATTTGTGCTTATTAATAAGATGCTGCAATTATTTTTCAGATTGTTGGCATTATTCAGTTTTCATATTTTTTGTGGTAATGAGTACCAAACATCAAGTGCAAGCTTCAAAAATACTTAACTCTTGAGAAGAGGGGCCTTACTAACAATATAGCACTTTAACTGTTAGATTAAAGGGAATAATTATATTTTCTGTACTGCAGTTGTGTAGCTAGTGAAAGACAATGTGAACAGAGGACCCTGAGCAGTTATTGGTGGCCAGTTGACTTTCTTCACTACTCTGTACTGATGTTCCCTATTGCCATCTAAGGATATAAACCTGTAAATTTTATTCATTATTACCTGAAGACTGTAATGTTTTCTGTGTAAATAATGGTAAGCAGTATTTCTAATTTGAGCATTACCATTTGTGTAGCTAGCTCATAGCTAATGCTAGAATCAAACCTTGTACCTTCTGTGTGGTACACATTTGTGTGAGGTAAACACTTCAAGCATTATGCCAACCTTCATCCCCTAGTGCTTTCTTTACCTATGAGGTAGTAAGTTGGAGTACTTGCATAATAATTTTAATTGATTAAGGGCTAGGTTTGTGATTTTCTCTGCATGCGAGGAGATAATAGGTTCATAGGTTCATACTAGGCTATCTGCCCTAGGGCATTTATAAGCCTAGCCAGTGTGTGTTTGGCTTTCGCCACCCATTTTAAATTAATTTTGCTATGCCCGAGGTGAATATACTGTGCCTCTGTCTAACAGTGACACAGAAGTGATATCCGGGGTAAACCTACGATCTCCCATCCACTCATCAAGATTCCTCTTGAAGAGTCAATGAGGGACTCTGCCTAACCTGGACTGGGATTTTATTCCAGGGTGAAGGGAGCCTCTGGGTTATGAATCTGTCCCTCCAGCATGTCCTATTTATTTCAATGCTGAGGTTCAAGTCTCTCGAGTATGTAGCTCGATAGGATTTGGATTTTCTGAGGTGCAGCATGTCCATTAATTCCGGGTTGGACATGGCTTTATACGTCAGGCACAGATAGCCTCTGAACAGGCGGTATGCCACTGAGTAGAGCTGGAGTTTCTTTAACCGGGCAGCATATGGCATCTGTTTGAGCCCTTTGATCCTCTTGGTGAGGTACTTTTGGGGTCTTTCCAGTTGCTGCAGGTGTCTGGTAAGGTACATCGCAAAAGGGGCATTGTACTCAATTATGGGCCTGATGAGGGATGAGTAAAGAAGCACGATGACCTCCCCTGATCTAGATGTGAATCTCTTCATGATTAGGTGGGCTATATAAAATGTTTTTCTAACCACTTTGGCCATGTGGTTGTCAAATGAGAGATTGCTATCAACTTGGGTCCCCAGGTCCCTAATTACTTATTCCGTACTTAATGGATTACCACCTATGTGGTAATTTGTGGGCACTTTGTTTTTGCCAAAGGGGATGACTATACACTTTTTGGCATTTAGCTTGAGGCCATGGCTCTGGCACCAGTTGTCTGTTTCTATGAGGCCCTTTTGAAGGATGCCTGTGTCGGCTGGAGAGTCGATTATGGCACCCAGTTTTCAGTCATCTGCGAACTTGGTCAGCCACAGTCCTTCTGTGTTGGCCTGTACCTCCGAGAAATATATACCGAACAAGAGAGGTCCCAGGACTGAGCCTTATGGGATGCCACTTGTAACTGGTTTGCAGTCTGACATGGCTCCAGCAATTCTAACCATGTGGGTTCTGTCCTTGAGCCAGTTTGCAACCCATCTAGTGACATAGGGGTTTATATTTAAGCTAGTGAGCTTATCTATAATGCCCAAGTGAGGTATTGTATCGAAGGCTTTTGCGAGGTCCAGGTAGGCTGTGTGGACCACCTTCCCCTCGTCAATGGCCTTGGTGACTGTTTCAAAAAAATCGACCAGGTTTAAGAGGCAGGATCTGCCCTTAACAAAGCCGAACTGGGTAGAATCCAGTGTCTGTAGGTCCCCAATGTATTTATTTATGAGGTCCATGATGATCCTTTCCATAGCTTTGCAGACCAAGCTAGTCAGGGGCGATAGTTTCCAGGATCCGTTGAGGCACCACCTTTGTGGAGAGGGACCACTGTTGCTGTACGCCACTCTTTGGGTACATATCCTGTAGTAAGGCTGAGATTGAACAGTAGTTTTATGTTTGGGTTTAGCTTTTCTTGGAGTTCATGTAGGACGCAGCCCAGGACACCATCTGGTCCCATTGATGCTGTGTTTTTTGCTTTGGAGAGGGAGGCTCTTACTTGAGCATCTGAGATGTCAGGGGGGCAGCACTCTGCTGGGATAGATCTTTGTCCTTTTGGTGGGGGGGGGTGGAGAAGTTTGCACTGAACCTGCCAGCTAGGATGTTGGCAATGTCTGTGGGTTTGGTGTATTTTTTGTCATTTTGGACCAATTCTGAGCATATCTGGGAATTCGCACCCAGGTTCCTAACATAACTAAAGAAAGCCTTGTGATTATCCTTAGTGTCCTGTGCAATTTTTCTCTCGAAGCTGGCCTTAGACGATTTTATGAGTGCCCATAGTTTTTTGCTAATACTGATCAGAGATGCCTTCCCTTTTTGGGATTTTGCTCTATCATGTAGTAGCTTCCTCCTTCTAGTGTATAGTTTGTTTATGGCTGGGGTCCACCAGACAGGACGTCTGCCTTTGGAGGATTGGGTCTTGGTTTTATTTGGGATTGCATGATCCATGCATTCCTGAAGGTGTTCATAGAATGCATTTATAAAGGATTCTGAGGTCTGGGCTGTATTTTCCACAGGCCCAGGGGCTTTGAAGGATTCCACCTCGGTTTTGAGGAGTGTGAAATTTGCTTTAGAGAAGTTTTTCACTGTGGCTTTCTGGGCAGGGGGTGGGGTCAGGATGTGAATATCCAGTGAGATTAGTTTATGGTCTGATCTTACCAGTGAGGGATACACTTCTGGTCTGGAGCATAGAGTCCCCATGTTGGTGATGATCAGGTCCAGTATGTTTTCCCCTCTTGTGGGAGTGGTAACAAGTTGTTCCATAGCATTTGAGTTTATAAATTCTAGGAACCTTTGGGCTAGGGTGTTGGAGCTAGAGTAATACTCCCAGTCTATGTTTGGGTAGTTGAAGTCTCCCAATATAATGGTGTTTGGAGAGACCTTCATATTTTCCAGTGTTCTCAGGAAGGCTGAGTGGGGTTCCTGGATTTGAGAGGGTGGTCTGTAGCAGGCTGTAAACTGGAAGGCAGTTTTACCCACTGTTAGTTGCACATGGATAGTCTCTGATGCTTCGTGCTGTGCCACCAACCTGGAGGTGTGGGTATCTTTGACGAATATTGATACCCCCCCCCTCCTTTTGTGGTTCGGTCCAAGTTTTGAAGCCGAAAAGCATGGTATGAGGTATAACCTGGTAGTGCTGGGTTGCTCTCGGGAGCCTTGAACCAGGTTTTTGTTACTGCACAGATATCGATGTTCTCCATGCTAAGGAGAGTTTTGAGTGCGTGCATCTTGAGGTTTAGACTTCTGGCATTGAGTAGCATTACTCTTAGTTTTTTATCCCTTGTGATACCTATGGAGGTGTGTTTGTCTTTTGAGCCTTGCCTAAAAAAGGCACTATGGGGGTAGCAAGAGCCTTTGCCAATATCCGAAAGCCCAGGGGTGACAGGTGCAAGCCATCCCTAGCGAAGCATCGTGGCTTGTTGAGCATGTCATCCCAGGCTGACAGCCATTGGATCCCCTTTGAATGACACCAATACTTAAGCCAATTGTTGAAATTGATCATCTTGTCTTCATATTGTGACATCATTCTTGGTGAGGGTAAGATGCTACTCAAGGTCAGGGTCATACCGGCCTGGGCTACATGCTCAAAGAGCTCCTCTATGTCTCTTTTCATGTAGTCTAGGGAGGTACATCTCAGGTCATTCACACAAGCATGGACAATGACTGAGTCATATTTGTACTTGCCTTGGAGTGACCTGAGTGCTTGTGTTATGTGGCAGATCCTAGCACCTGACAGGCAGCTCACCGTGACCTTCTCCTTGTTCAGCCTGGTGAGTGGGACGTCAGTGTTCCTGACGATAGAGTCACCTATTACAGGTGTATCAGGTGTGTTGTTTAGCCTTAAGGGCTGTGACTGTTTGGTACACTGGCTTTGTGAGCTATGTGTTGCATGTGTTTTGTTTTGGGGTAGCGGTTGCTTGGGTGTCTGCTTTGGAGGTCTCTGCTGCTTAGGCAGATTTTTATTTAGAGCCTCTGAGTATGTTTTTGTGTGTTTATGTGTTTGGTTTGCTGTCGTGGTCGGTCTATGTGAGACTGGAATTGTAGTGAGTGTGGTTTCCTTCTCCTGCTGACTGGTTACGCCAGTACTGAGTTGAGAGAGCTTAGCCTCCAGTTTGGCTATATGGTTGCATCTCTCACGTGTTTTGGAATTTGTTGGGAGGAGGAGAGGGTTGTCTGTGTACATGAGGCAGTTGTAACATTGCCTCAAGATTCCCATATTCACCAGCTAGACCGGAGAGGAGATTGACAACTGACCTTTGGACATGCTAGAATAGTATTGGGAATTCCTTTATAATTGAAAAAAGGGCCAATGGGGAACAAGGTACTCAAGGGGAGTTTGTGAGGGTGCAGTGCTTTTAATTTTTTAGTGCTAACTTATATAATTGCTTTAGTGAGCAAGCGCCAGGTAACTTAAATGCAATGTGTTACAAGTAACTTAAATTCAAAAATGACAAACAGTAACTTTCTTTCAAGTGAAACAAGGAAATAAGTACAGTAAGCAATGCAGATATCACTAGGGATCCACAGAAGTGCTGAAAAGCCACATTTTAGGTGGAATTAGTGTTTCAGGGAAATAACAAGCATACAAACAAAGCTAGATTCAGCAGGCCTGGATCTAGTCTATGCTACAGCAAACAAGGTGTACCAATTTCAGTAAGAAAACAGTTCAAATATGCAGGCACTATAAGCCTCTTATCAGAAATTCCCAGCTCAGAAGGGCAGAGTCCAGCCTCTCCTCCCACAAGAGTGCAGACCACGAACCTTCTTAATGTAAAATAACTGGCCTGAACCCCAAGTGCTTAAACCAGAACTAATACACTTTTAGAATAACAGACACTGAGCCCTCAATCAGCAGTTCCCAACTTAGAAGGATGTAAGCTACCTGTCCTGCCACCACAGTGCAGGCCACAAACCTTCCTAATGTAAAACAACTGGTCTGAAGCCCAAGTGCTTAATCCAAAAGACTTAGAATGATAGCTACACTTTAATCAAGTTACTACCAAGCAATAATAAATACAATTGAATACCTTAAAGAATGCCTGATTAGTGCTCAGGTTATACAAACAAAGCTCGATTCAGCAGGCCTGGATCTAGTCTATGCTACAGCAAACAAGGTGTACCAATTTCAGTAAGAAGCAGTTCAAATATGCAGGCACTATAAGCCTCTTATCAGAAATTCCCAGCTCAGAAGGGCAGAGTCCAGCCTCTCCTCCCACAAGAGTGCAGACCACGAACCTTCTTAATGTAAAATAACTGGCCTGAACCCCAAGTGCTTAAACCAGAACTAATACACTTTTAGAATAACAGACACTGAGCCCTCAATCAGCAGTTCCCAACTTAGAAGGATGTAAGCTACCTGTTCTGCCACTACAGTGCAGACCACAAACCTTCTTAATGTAAAACAACTGGTCTGAAGCCGAAGTGCTTAAACTAAACGGCTTAGAATGAGTTACACCAAGCAGTAATAAATACAATTGAGTACTTTTAAGATGATGCAAAAGCAAAATAAAGTAGGAAGAAACACAAATACAGTAAAAGCAGATATATATATTTTTTTTTTTGTGGAAAGAGAGAAAGGAGTAGCAGAAACTAAGCTGATTGGCCTTCTCAAATGTTCTCTCTGTACTGGGTAGAATGAGGTAATGACACCTGACAGGGAGCAGGGTCCCAGATCAAATTTACACTAGGGGAGGGCAACTGCAAAGCCACCAACTATAAAAGCACTATACCAACAGGGAGGGAGGGTGGGAAACAACTGCAGAAATGTTTCTCACAGCTGAAAAGCAGCAGTGAGCCTTTAAATGAAAGTTTTAAACAGCTAAAGGAGCCTCTAGAAAAAAAGAGTTTAACTGCAACAAGTTATCAGAAACAAACAACCCAACAGATGCTTAATAAAAGTGGATAATTTCCAGTTAATACCTCACACACAGTGGAACTAGCTAGAAAAATACACAGTACACAAATTGCTATAAATAACAAAGAAATAAAGAACAAAATAAACAGAAAACAGGATACTTAATGTTATATATTATAGCTCCGAGTTTGCTGAGTGTCCTTCCTTCGATTAGCTGAGTGTAAAATGGCAGAACACTCACAACTGAGTTTCTTAGGTAACAGAAAGTTGAAACCTGAGACAGCTTTTAAGAAAGAAATCTCAAAAGAACCAATGAGGTGCTTAGTCTAAGCTGTAGTCCAGGTGACCTCAGTCAGCCAATGACCTCAAACAATTCTCTCTCACTGAAATGTCTGATGGCTTTGGCTAAACCAAGATGTCCCTGAATATGTGTCCAGACGCACAGCCTCCACAAACACTAGGCCCAAATACAAGCATGAATATGGAAATGCTACAAATATACCCACTACTTAGAAACAAACTGCAGAAATGTTTCTCACAGCTGAAAAGCAGCAGTGAGCCTTTAAATGAAAGTTTTAAACAGCTAAAGGAGCCTCTAGAAAAAAGAGTTTAACTGCAACAAGTTATCAAAAACAAACAACCCAACAGATGCTTAATAAAAGTGGACAATTTCCAGTTAATACCTCACACACAGTGAAACTAGCTAGAAAAATACACAGTACACAAATTGCTATAAATAACAAAGAAATAAAGAACAAAATAAAAAAACAGGATACTTAATGTTATATATTATAGCTCCGAGTTTGCTGAGTGTCCTTCCTTCGATTAGCTGAGTGTAAAATGGCAGAACACTCACAACTGAGTTTCTTAGGTAACAGAAAGTTGAAACCTGAGACAGCTTTTAAGAAAGAAATCTCAAAAGAACCAGTGAGGTGCTTAGTCTAAGCTGTAGTCCAGGTGACCTCAGTCAGCCAATGACCTCAAACAATTCTCTCTCACTGAAATGCCTGATGGCTTTGGCTAAACCAAGATGTCCCTGAATATGTGCTCAGACACACATCCTCCACAAACACTAGGCCCAAATACAAGCCTGAATATGGAAATGCTACAAATATACCCACTACTTAGAAACAAACTGCAGAAATGTTTCTCACGTCTGAAAAGCAGCAGTGAGCCTTTAAATGAAAGTTTTAAACAGCTAAAGGAGCCTCTAAAAAAAAAGAGTTTAACTGCAACAAGTTATCAGAAACAAACAGCCCAACAGATGCTTAATAAAAGTGGACAATTTCCAGTTAATACCTCACACACAGTGAAACTAGCTAGAAAAATACACAGTACACAAATTGCTATAAATAACAAAGAAATAAAGAACAAAATAAACAAAAAACAGGATACAATGTTATATATTATAGCTCCGAGTTTGCTGAGTGTCCTTCCTTCGATTAGCTGAGTGTAAAAAAAAGCTTTCAGTCTAAGAGAATTCCAAAGTAATGGTTCAGAAATGGCTAAAGCAGTGTTCTTTTTAAGATTTTGCTTTGTTTTTTTTACTGACTGATGATGGCTAAGCTCATTATGCTGATTTTTTGTAGTTTTGGTAACGAGTAGTCTAACATGAGTATGACAACATCATTGAATGGGAAATTTGAATGAAAATGTAGAAAAGCAAATAAGCTGAGGACCATCTTAAGGCATTGTCACTGGTACCAAATGTAACTAGTATTTTAAGAGTTAATGATTTACAGATTTAAATGCATCTTCTATGTCAAAAATGACAGCTGTTATTAGTGTTCCTTTTTTCCATTTCTTTATTGATAACAATAGTTACTATAAACAGTGCAGCTCAGGTGTTATAACTGCTGTGCACTTCTGAGCGCAACATTTGGGGCATCCAGGAGTCCAGGGCCATGGTTGGGCTCCTAGTTAAAAACCTTGATGGCAGGCTGCTGAAGGGCTACTACCAAGGCTCACAGTACAAAGCAGAGGCCTGGGGCCAGCTTGCATGTGATCTCACCAGTGCCACTGGCATACCCCGGACTGGTGAGTAGGTATGTCATCACCATAACAATCCGAAGCGGAGGAGGGGTGCACTCTTGGACCAGTGGATCCAAGAAACCCGAGTGCAGGATGTCCCACCTGTCTGTAAGTATGCAGTGTTATGTATCTCTTAAGTATGGAAAAAGGTCAACTTGTGACTGTGTAGGTGTGATTAATGTGTGATGTCTCCCCATACAGCTGCTGTGGAGAGGTCCCAGAATGTTGAGGCTCATGCCCAGTGACCAGCGACTGGCCCAGTTGCATCCGCAGTATGGTGAGTACAGAATACCCTGTACTATTAGCAATAAGAAATCAAAATTATAGTAATGGTAGTACTGCCTGTATATATAATTGTGCTGCAAAAGTCAGGAATAAATGCCTGTGTCAGGCTGCCAGTGTTACAATGGAGTATTCCCAGCTACTGTGCAATACAGATATCAGTAGCAAACAAGGTACAATATGCAGGATATTAGATTAGATAGATATTAAATATTAGAATATGTATGAGTGTGTCTGAGTGAACCTGCCAAGAAAGTGCCATGTCAGGGCTACTGTAACAGTTAGAAATGAAAAGCATTCCCCTATGCAGATCATATAGGAATAGTAATTGTGAATTTCTGAGCCATACACAGGTATGTATGTCAAAACTAATAAAGGTGATCCCAAACACTGGTGTGCATCATCTCACTTGTACCTAAAAAATTATGTACTGCAGAGTTCATTAACTGAGGTGAACTGATTTAGCACTGCTTGTCTGCATACTTGAATGGGCATGTCAAATAACTGAAAGAAGCAACAGTACATATTCCCATCAGAATGTGTTTTACTTGTTTGTCTGCCAGCATTGTCCTGTGTTAACCTTTCAATTTCAGCCATATGTAGCTGTGAATGTACTGAAAATGTATAAGGCTAACAGGTGCAGACTTATAACCCACACTGTGTACTCAGGAATCTAAATTACAGTATGTAGTTGTAAAACAGTCAAATGTGAAATCCAGCTAATGTGCACATGTTTCACAAACAGTGACACCAATGTCTTTTATGTATACATAATTTGTAGTGAAAATGGGAAAGAAATAATGCAACATGTCATAATAAAAGTACTGTGCACAGAAATATGTACTATATAGAAATGTCAGAAGGAACGCACAACACCTCCCCAGTTGTTCAGTCTGATAAGGACTAGGCCTATAGTTCAGTTTTGCACACAGACCATGGTTCGAATCCAGGGACCACCACTAACATCTCAGTTTGGTTCTACAGTTGTAAACTGCAATTTGAATAGAAAAAAATAATTTACTGCAACACATACTTTTTCCATACAGGGCACACAGGTAAAGAAATCTGAATAGAAATAATAGTATGATGTGTTTAACTATGAAAGGTGTACAATTGCTGTGTTGATCAGCCCCAGTCCTACAAATAGATGCAAACTAGACATCTACACTCTGCAGTCTGGCCCAGACAAGCCCCTCAAGTGTCACTCTGTCACGGATAGTTTCCCCAATTGCCAAGAAACCTGCACACAAGGAATGTCACAGTAGATGTATGTGAAAGGCACATCACACACTCCAGGGCCTGCAACTAATATGTAAATCTGAAATATGTGTAGAAACAGCAATGTAATGTGCACACAAGTTCATCTGCACAGGCCCACAGGTAAAGAAATTGGTATAGAAAAAGGTATGATGTGTATAACTAAAATAAGGGTACTATTGCTCTGTTGATATCTACAGCTGTTGGTGTGTTGTAGCAATCGCATGGCCCAGGTAGAGTGTAAGTGTGGTCCGAATGTGGAGTACTGAATAGTAATGTACTGACAAATATACTTGATAGCAGTTGTCAATTGAATCTGTTCCCTTCCCCCACCACTCAACTGATCCGACCATCACACTGAAACCAACATGGGTATGTTCTTAAACAAACCTCTACTGTTGGGACTGTTGTTCCATTTGGTTTATCATTGTTTAAACTGTGTGCATACTAATATTCCCTGTTGAATAATAATTTTATTGCCTGCCTGACATACTTCTAACTGGCATGCTGTTACAACCTTGAATGCCATACCATATATGCATGGGTTCTGTTTCCTATGGCACTGTTATAATTGCACTGTTTTGGGTAAATGGGAATATCCATGCATACTATTTTGACTAATGTAATGTGTTGTGCATGACTAACCAATATTCATTGTTAACTTCCACACCATAGCACATATGGGAAGGCAGATCACAGCAGATCCATCTCTCACACCCCACCTGTGTGAGGCACTGGGTCCCAGCACATCTGGGGACCCAACCCAGACCTCCCTCATCTGCTGGTCTTGCACCATCCATGGGTGGAACCACTGCAGGGGATGGAGCTCATCCCCCCCTGCAAGTGGGCGCAGTGAGGATGTTGTCACCCAGGATGAGATCTGTGGCATGGTGTGCAGTGTCATCCAGACAGAGCTGCATGACCTGTGCCAGGTGGAAGGCAGGGTGTCACAGCTAGAGTGGCAGGTGGCCCCTCCAGCCCAGCCCCCAACACAGCCACCTTTGGGGCTGTAAAGGAGTAGTGATGACTGCCATCGGGTGGGGACATCAGTGCCACTACTACTACCTGGGGGGCTCATGAACCTCAGATTCCCAACCACCCTCCCCGTCAAAGTGTTTACCCCCCATGTTTCATACACCGGCCCTGTCTGCTGTCCTGTCTGTGTCATCTCTCTGCAAATGCAACCTCTCCTACCAAACTTCCCTCACCACACTTACCAATAGCCCTTCCTTAACATATATATATATATATATATATATATATATATATATATATATATATATATATATATATATATAGTTTCATAGTTTCATAGTATAGTACTAGGCTATCTGCCCTGGGGCATTTGTAAGCCTAGCCATAGTGATGTGGCTTTTGCCACCCCATGAAATGGTACAAAAATGTACAGAATAAATCTAGAATACTGTGCCTCAGTCTAGTAGTGACACAGTGAAGGTCCCCTTATATAATAGAATTAGTTTACTGTGCCCCTGTCTAGCAGTGACACAGATGTGACCCCTGGGGTAAACTTATGATCCCCCATCCACTCATCAAGATTTCTTTTTAAGAGAGTCAGTGAGGGGCTCTGCCTAATACGAACTGGGATCCTGTTCCAAAGCATGGGAAGCCTCTGGGTTATGAATCTATCCCTCCAGCATGTCCTATTCATACTTGTGCCGAGATTTAAGTCTTTAGCTCTCGTGGTCCTGATGGATTTGGATTTTTTGAGGTGAAGCATGTCCATCAGATCCTGATTGGACATGGCCTTGTACGTCAGGCAGAGATCACCTCTGAGCAGGCGGTATGCTACTGAATAGAGCTGAAGTTTCTTTAGTCTGGCAGAATAAGACATATGTTGGAGACCCTTGATCCTTTTGGTGAGGTACTTTTGTGGTCTCTCCAGCTGTTGCAAGTGCCGGGTGAGGTACATACCAAATGGGGCATTGTACTCAATCATGGGTCTGATGAGGGAGGAATATAGGGGTACAATGACATCCTTGGATCTGGATGTGAAACCCTTCATGATAAGGTGTGCAAGGTAGAATGTTTTTCTAACCACTTTGGCAACGTGGGTGTCAAATGAGAGGTCACTGTCTACTTGGGTCCCTAGGTCTCTGATTACTTTTTCCGTACTCAGTGGGTTGCTGTCTATGTGATAATTTGTGGGTACTTTGTTTTTTCCAAAAGGGATGACTATATATTTTTTGGCATTTAGTTTAAGGCCGTGACTACGGCACCAGTTGTCCGTTTCAGTGCGGCCTTTTTGTAGGATGTGTGTATCTGCTGGTGTATCGACTATGGCGCCTAGTTTGCAGTCATCTGCAAACTTTGTCAGCCACAGCCCTCCCATGTTTGCTTTAACATCTGAGAAATAAATGCCGAACAAGAGGGGTCCCAGGACAGATCCCTGTGGGACACCACTTGTGACTGGCTTTGAGTCTGACATTGCTCCAGCGATTTTAACATTATGGGTTCTGTCCTTTAGCCAGTTTGCTACCCATCTAGTGACATAAGGGTTTACTTTTAAGCTGTTTAGCTTATCTATGATGCCTGAGTGGGGTATTGTGTCGAAGGCCTTAGCCAAGTCCAGGTATGTTGTATGGACTGCTTTGCCCTCATCAATGGTTCTAGTGACTGTTTCAAAAAAGTCAACCAGGTTTAAAAGGCAGGATCTGCCCTTTACAAAGCCGAACTGGGTGGGGTCAAGCGTCTGTAGGTCCCCTATGTCTCCGTTTATGAGTTCCATAATGATTCTTTCCATAGCTTTGCAGACCAGGCTAGTCAAGCTTATGGGGCGGTAGTTTCCAGGGTCTGTAGAGGCACCCACTTGTGGAGTGGGACCACTGTTGCTGTACGCCAGTGTTCAGGTACATATCCCGAAGTAAGGCTAAGGTTAAATAGCATTTTTATGTGTGGGTTTAGCTCCTCTTGGAGTTCACGTAACACGCACCCCGGGATACCGTCAGGTCCCATTGATGCTGTATTTTTTGCTTTGTTTAGGGCGGTTCTCACTTGGACATCTGAGATGACAGGGAGATTACATTCAGCTGGGATAAGTATTTCTTCTTTTGGGGTGAAGGAGGCGAAATTTGCACTGAACCTGTCAGCCAGAATGTTAGCAATATCTGTGGGTTCAGTGTATTTTTGTTGTTGTGAACCAACTCTGAGCATATCTGAGGGTTTCCACCCAGGTTTCTAACATAGCTGAAGAAGGCTTTGTGGTTATCTTTAGTGTCCTTAGCGATTTTTCTCTCAAAGTTTGCCTTGGATGTTTTATGAGAGAACGTAGTTTTCTGCTAATGTTGATCAGAGATGTCTTCCCTTCATGGGATTTCGCTCTGACGTGCAGTAGCTTCCTTCTTTTGTTATACAATTTGTTTATGGCTGAGGTCCACCAGACAGGATGCTTACATTTGGTGGAAAGGGACTTGGATTTGTTTGGGATTGCATGATCCATGCATTCTTGGAGATGTCCATAGAAAGCATTTGTGAAGGATTCGGCATTGTGGGATGTGGTATCCACTGGCACAGTGGGCTTAAAGGATACCATCTCAGTCTTAAGAAGAGTGAAGTCTGCTTTTGAGAAGTTTTTCACTGTGGTCTTTTGTGCTGGGGGTGGAGGTGGGATATGTATATCCAGGGTGATTAGTTTGTGGTCAGATCTCACTAGTGAGGGGTATACTTCGGTGTGGAGCATTTTGTCCCCATGTTTGTGATGATCAGGTCTAGTATATTATCTCCCCTAGTGGGAGAGGTGACTAGTTGTTCCAGTGCATTTGAATTTATGAATTCCAGGAACCTTTGGGCTAGGGTATTAGGGCTAGAATAATGTACCCAATCTATGTTTGGGTAGTTGAAGTCTCCCAGTATGATGGTATTTTGTGATACATTCATATCCTCCAATGTCTTCAGGAAGGCTGAGTGGGGTTCTTGAGATTGGGAGGGTGGTCTGTAATATGCTACCAGTTGTATAGCAGTTTTGCCTATGGTTAGTTGCACCTGTATGGTCTCTGATGCTTCATGTGTTGCTACTAACCTGGAGGTGTGAGTGTCCTTTATGAATATGGACACTCCCCCTCCCTTTGTGGTTCGGCCTGGGTTTTGGGACCAAAAAGCATGATACGAGGTATAGCCTGGTAGCACTGGGGTGCTCTCAGGAGCCTTGAACCAGGTTTCAGTTACTGCACAGATGTCGATGTTCTCCATGCTGAGGAGTGCATCAAGTGCCTGCATCTTGAGATTTAGACTTCTGGCGTTGAGCAGCATTACCCTTAGTTTTTTTCCATTTTTGTTTTCTAAGGAGGTGGGTTTGTCTTTTGAGCCTTGCCTAAAAAACGCACTATGGGGGTGGCAAGAGCCTTAGCCAATATCTGGAAGCCCAGTGGTGACAGGTGTAAGCCATCCCTTGAGCAGCGTGGCTTGTCCAACATATCATCCCAGGCAGACAGACATTGGATCCCCTTAGAATGACACCAGTACTTAAGCCAATTGTTAAAGCTGATCATCTTGTCTTTGTATTGTGGTATCATTCTTGGTGAGGGCAAGATGCTGCTCAGAGTCAGGGTCATACCAGCCTGGGCTACATAATCGGAGAGCTCCTCTATGTCTCTTTTCATGTAGTCCAGGGAGGTACGTCTCAGGTCATTCACACCAGCATGGACAATGACGGAGTCATATTTGTACTTGCTTTGGAGTGACCTGAGTGCGTGTGTTATGTGGAGGATCCTAGCTCCCGATAGACAGCTCACAGTCACCTTCTCCTTGTTCAGCCTGGTCAGTGGGACATCAGTGTGTCTGACTATGGAGTCACCTATTACGAGTGTATCAGGCAAGATGTTTGGCCTTAAGGGCTGCGATTGGTCGACACACTGATTTATTGAAGTATGTGTTGCATGTGTTTTGTTTTGAGGTGGTGGATTTTTGGATGTCTGCTTTGGGAGCCTCTGTTGTTTTGGTAAGTTTTTCATTAGAGCCTCTGAGTATGTCTTTGTGTTTTTATGTGTTTGGTTTGCAGTTGTGGTAGGTCTATATATATATATATATATATATATATATATATATATCTATATTTACACACACACACATCTATATATACATATATATATATATATATATATATATATATATATTATATACATAAAACAATATATATATATATATATATATATATATATATATATATATATATATATATATATATAAACACACACATATATATATATAGATAGATAGATAGATAGATAGATATAGATATATTAAAAAAACACAAAAAATAAATATATGACCAAAGGCACTGTTAATGGGGGTGAAGGGGCCCAAAATAAGTACCTCTTGTAATTATTGATATCATCACCTCCTCCACAACTGAACAGATCTGCCTTGCAACACAATAACCAACATTTGCAAATCTCATACCCAGGACCCTACACAACATAGCCACAACAGTAATCCATCTCAGCTGTATGCTGTCAGGATGATAAGAATAACATATCACCCAGAACAGAACAGTCTGTGTACCATAGGGAATGTACAATGTGGAAGCAGTAAACATTCCAATGACACACACACACATACACACACACACACACACACACACACACACACACACACGCACACACGCACACACACACACACACACACACACACACACACACACACACACACACACACACACACACACACACACACACACACACACACACACACATATATTACTACTTATAGATATGTATAAGAATATATATATTTAGAGGGTGCACAGCATATCGAACAACCAGTATTCCTATAGTTGCCACCTTTTAAAATGGCCAGTGTTTGATTATTTCATACAAAAGACAATTATTGCATGAAACATATACCCACAGACAAGTCAAAGGATATGACACTACACACAAGTTTGCATACATATAAATTTCTATTTGTGTACTATTTCAGTTGTATATGCCATTTCATATAGCAGTTAGGTGCTTGAAATACATAATAACTGAGTAATGCAACTCTCAAACAAAACATTTGATACAGTAATCTGAAAGCATAACATATGTTGCTGTCCAGGCCAAGCTCTTCATGTAGTACAACAGTAAAAAACACTTGCCTGGAAGATAAGAATCAATCAACACTAATTAATTACAAATGTAGTTCAGCAGCCTCCAATTACACTCTGTACTCAACCCCTAGCGGGAAAAGAATTAAGTTGTCACAATGAAAATGTATCTTTTACATAACAATGCTTAACTTAAAACATCACTATCACACTGACAAACAGAACTGTCTCTAAGACAGTAAGCACTAGCCCACCACTGTTCCCATGGTGAAATGTATGAAAATGTACAGCCATGTACCTTCATGTGTCTTACTATTGATATCCCTCACATGTTGTAACAGCCTAGGTTAATATGGCGCATACCTCTCCCTCATAGAATGACTTATAAGGGCATATAACAGTGTTACATACACGGACCTCTGAACTGTACAAGGTCACACATGTTTTGTCCAGCTATAGCCCTCATATATATGGACCTCACCCCAAAATATGTGTGGGAATCCACAACATCACTGGAATGATAGGAGGAATGCCAGCACTAAATAATGATAGGCCACTACTTAACAACCTCTTACTGCATGACATATGGACAAAGCCTGGTATATAGGTGTAGGACAGAGTCTGGAACACAGGGCCATATTTGCAATATTGCTGTTATACACTGTGAAAATTGCTGGTGTTACAGGATTGGTTGCAACATACCCTTACTCAGGAATATGAAGTCAGAAACACAAATGGATGTAGACATGTACTGATAGCACTCAACAGAGAGAATGCCACTGATATATCAGCGACAAGATCTGTGTGGTGAAAAGACAAAACATAACAGCCAATCCTCTGGCCATCATGTGGATAGGCCCACAGTTGAGAGCTATGCAGACAGACTGCATTCCATGCAAAACTAGCATGTACACACAAACCCTGTAAAACTAGTATTATATAATGCATATAACAGCAATACTCACACTGTCCATGGGTCTGGAACCTTATACAAATATGTAGTTGGCCTGTGGCTGCAAGTCCTGTTGTAAGAGGTATTGCTCCCTGCTGTATGTAACACTGCTGCCCACACACAGGAATGATGTCTTCCATGCAGGAAAGGTAAATGGACAATGCCCACATGATGTAGTACTTTATAGTAGTGGGTTGCCATGACAGTGGTAATTGGAAGTATTACACAGCTGGCTGCATGCATTTAGCAAGTGGTGAACACTGATTGGTGCAGAGGCCATCACCTGATCATGAGCATCACCTACAAAATCCATGCTGCAACCTATTCAAAGCAGCTCAATCCCTGTAGTGGAGAGAGAGATAGAGAGAGAGAGAGAGAGAAAATTAAAACTACAAACCAAACCAAAACAAAAGTATATAAAACAAGGGACACATAAAAGTGTATGTAGAAGAGAGGACAATACTACAACAGGTATGTGAAACTTATATGAATGTAACTGAATGTAGTATTTGGTCTGTAATAATGGGATAGATGATGCGGAAAGATTTATATGTACCATCAAGACTTGCTGTAATGATGTCCTGCTGAACAACTGCTATGGACATAGCATCTGGCCCTGTGGGAAGTGGGCCATACCTGTCAACTGTGCAGATCAGCACTGAATGACAAGATGTAAGCCATCATAGTGTGTGCTCTGTACCTCAAGACATGTATATTAGTGTGGCAAATGGCTGGTGGGGAAAGTAATGAAATTATGATAGACACATGAGTTTCAGACTCCACCACCTGCAGGACAGTCATGTTAACGTAAAATGTATCATGCGCACATGTCATAGGTTTGTAATAGGCTTACCTGCAAACTGTCTCTATATATACCCCCTAATGTTAGGCTGTATCCACATGTGACACCCATCTGTTTTGTGGCAAGGCAGAACAGTGCAGCTGTGGAGGAAGGAGAGTTAGAGAGCGTGGAACTGATGTTTGAATGTACTCCATATAAAGATATATATATATATATATATATATATATATATGTATACATACACACATGTATGTCTACAGATTTACACACAAACACACACACACACACACACACACACACACACACACATATATATATATATATATATATATATATATATATATATATATATATATATATATATATAACATATCAGGTCCGTGTAATGTTAACATATGCAGTATTGTGGTCCCATGTCATATCAGGGAAGAGGGTGCAATGTCAATAAGAGTATGTACACTCCTCATAGCCACAGTAAGGTTTGAAGGTTGTCAGTGTAATTGGATTTTATTGGTCATACATGCACCACTGATGATCAGATTGCAAATCAGGCATTCACTATTGCCATCTGTCCACATATCATTCCAGTTATGTGTCAGACAAACACAGAGGCTGTGAGCAGCAGAGCAAACATAACTGACACACATATACACAATCAGCAATGGAGTGTACACCTGTGAGGTATGGTACACAGTGCATGCCAGGGTGCTGAACAGGTGCACAGCAATACTATGTACATGGGTGCAGTGTGTTCCAGGGGAAGGGGCATCACCTACTAACACAACCCATGCATCATAGAGATGTATAATGTTGGTAACAGGGATTGACTATAGCTGCAGTGTATGCTGTTGACTGCCATATGTCATGCATGTAGACAGATGGGTAATGAAAGGTATGTGTGTAATATCTTTGTGCAACCTCACCTGTAAGTGTGTGTGTGTGTGTGTGTGTGTGTGTGTGTGTGTGTGTGTGTGTGTGTGTGTGTGTGTGTGTGTGTGTGTGTGTACAATTAAGCAGTGGCATACAGGTCTTAAAATGTGTTTCTTATTTTCCCCTCAAAGGTGGCAAGGTGGGTCTGAGTCCCTCCTGCAGGCAGACTGATGTTAATGTCCATACAGACTCTGACAATGATGATAGGTATGTTGAGGCACAGGCAAGGTTGTCAGGGGCTGAAGCTGTGCCATCATTTTACATCCCACTGTTGTCCACCCCATCCCCGCACACAGTCACATTGCCTACATACCCCATCACCAGTGGCCATAGATGAGGGACAGCTGGTGGGTGGTGGCATTGGACAGGACAGTGTGGTGACTATGGCATGTGTGTCTGGACACAGCAGCCACAGCCGGATGCCCAGCAAGGTACCACATAGGCACATGTACAGGGGTGCTCATAGGAGGGCTGCTGGTCATCATGGCCCTGGCAGAAATGCCACAGCTGGTGTCACCAGGCGCGTGTTTCAGGCCGTCATGGAGATGCAGGCATGTATGGAACAGTATACCAGACAGGGTTTGAGGATTCAGAGAGCTACTCATTCTGCTGTTATTGACAACATCCATGATCTTGCAGGTGCCCACCGTTGTTTTGCAGAAGTCCTGGATAGACGGTTAGGTGAGATTGGGGGAATCCTCGACTGTGGAATGTCTGTGCTTGAGCATATGGTGGGAATGGTGCGATGGCCACGTGGACATATGTCAGAAACACCAACAGGTGGACATCGACGTGGACATCCAACAAGTCAGAGCCACTCTCGTAGTGGCAGTACCAGCCCCAGCACTGCAGGGGGGTGCTGTCCACACCACAACATAGCAAGCCACATGCACATGGCCCTGGCTGGTACCAAGAGGGACCCTGATCCAGCTGACATATGTCATCATCAGGAGAGAGTACCATATTGTGGCTTGTACCTGGTAGTGCCCATGGACCCCCTGCCAGGCACAGTTCTCATGTTCATGGCCGGAGATGGTGAACTGCACACCCTGCCAGGTATGGTCTGCAGCTGTCCAACAAACCCCTCTATAGGGCAGCCACATGGCGAAACTGTGTGCATGCACACACACACACACACACACACACACACACACACACACACACACACACACACACACACACACACACATCAGCAACACAGCTAGGGCAACCCCATACCTACACACACCACATCTGCACAGCCCACATAATAATGAAACCCCCTAGCACACACACATGATATCAAACAAATGGCTCAGCCTAGGTCACTGGCAAATCCACAACACACCCTGTGCATATGTTGATACCTGTGCCACATCCCTGTCATTCATAACATCAATGCAAGGACAGGCTAATATGGTTCTGATGCACATAGTGGCTTTACTACTGTGTACCAATATAATGCTGTGTAACATGTGTTCAGCACTAAAGTTTAATGCTTACATGTCAGGATGTGTAACTGTCCAGCCATGATGCATTATAACTGTTATTGACACTGAGTGATTGTGGTATCCATAATGTATTCCATTTGTGTTGTAGGTGTCTGTGTGTCAGAAGGATGTTGGTCTGCTGTTGTTTCCTACAAGGGGTATGCCACTGTGGTGACACCTTGACTGTGCCATATCCTGGGTACAGTTAAACACAAGTCACAGGTCTGTATAACAGTTACTGCATGTCCCGCATGCCTGATAGGTCTGAGGGGTGTATACAAGTGACTGCATGGTGGCTGAAGTCAGCAGCCCTTCTACAGTGGACAATAGTAAGTGTACTGGGTAGTACACACCACATGTTTGTGTATAACACACACAGAGGCTTTGGTGTTGATGCAGTACACAGAGAATACTGTGCACATGGCTGTATGTACCTTTGCAAGGAACCCATTTTAGCCTATCTAATTCCACCAAGACAGAATAGTCAAAACATCACATTGAGAAATAATCAGTCTGCTAGTTTAATGTCATTGACGATGGTACTGGCAGGGTATATGTCCCCTTCCCCAATGTAGTGCAGTCCTCAACTTAATAAACATATGTGTGCTGGTGTGGGTGGCACAGCCCTACCCTTTGGAGGGTGTGGGGTGGTTTAGAACCACAGATAGTGTGATTGACAACTACTTAACCTGTTAAAATAAACTGTACAGTATTACAGCCGACTAAGCAGGGGGATACACTCAACAATAACCATAATGATGGTGGCTGTGTCCACAAGATCCACATCCAGCTATATATACCAACCCCAGTATTGCTGTACATCTGTGGGGAAGAGGGCAGTTATACATCTACTACTAGTTTTGATGGAATGAATTTCCACAAGATGATACCTGTGAAATGTTAGCATTTGTCAGTCAGTTCTCAGACAGATGACCTCCTGGGGCATGTATTTTCTGCAAACTGAAGTAGATCCCTTCACATACACACACACACACTCATACTTGGCAACACTGGGACTAGAACCCCTACCTAGGTACTTATTGCTACTAATGCGTGTGTCCTTAATTGCACACACCACACAGCTTTTAGGATGAGGCGTGTCCCAGGTTACATGTTACGTGAAGAACATTACAGGGCCTTGTACAGTATAATAATGGGGGATGTACTGGTTGTTTATAAACAATACATAGTGTGACATACTGTCATAAACACATTGACAAACACATAACAGTCATACACACATCTGAGAGACATGGGTTTATCAGTGCTAACTACCTTGTCAGTGTGTCCATTCTGTTACAGATAAGTTGCACACAGCACATGCATCATTGGGCTGGATAGTGAAATCAGTTACCTGTATGGTTGATGGTGACAGTGGTCCCCATGCAGTGGACCTTGGGACATGTACTGGGGATACGTGGTGTAAAGACAGTATACCCAGCACCCACACCCCACACTGGATATTGTACTCACTGAAACCCATGATAATACTCTGACATACCCACCATCACACTTTGACCAGGACTGCAATACAGCCCTTGTCTATCTCAAGAGTGCTACTACAGGGATATGCATCTATTGCACATGCCACAGGGATAGTAGGGTGATGTTTTGTCATGGCTCTCCTATGGGCAGCAACATCACTATCCCTTATACTGTGTGGCAAGGTGCATTGTATTAGGAGAATGTGGCCTCAGAAGGCTGTATCCAACAAATATGCACACATGCACACATACACATGCTTGCCAGAACTCAGAGTGTAACCCATGCCTATCTACCCATTTGTACAACAGTGTTGTGCCGGTACTGCAATCTCCAGGTAGCCCACAGGGTGAAGAGTGTAACAAGGTACATGTAATGTCCATTACAGCAGCAGCCATATCTAACTATGGCAATGGGGGGTGCAGTGGGTGTGAAGGGCCTCAGAGTATTATCAATTACAGGTTTACAAACACACAGACACTGTTATTCTCAGTAATGCACACTGACACATTTGTCAGTACTGGGTTCCATAGATACAGGTGTTCATAGGTGTGTACGAGGATATTGTCCATGGAGAGATGAGAAGAGTAGGGGATGTGGGTACAGTGGTATCATGCCACCTGCCATTTGCCAGTAGACCATCTATCAACTGATGCCATGGGAGTGATCCTCATGGTGAGAGTTAAATGCAACATCTAATCATATAGTTGCTGCTTGCAGAGGACCAGAGAGGTGCTCCAACTGACATGTATGCAACATGTATTACATAACATGGTCAGTGTCTGTCTTGGAGACGTGTACCCAAGCATGTTCTGTTGACTGTGGTAGTGTAGTTGAGGTGTCCATGGCATTTGGTGCATTCAGGTTGGAGATTCCTAGCTGTGGCATTCATAACACAGCTGGGCAGACATGTCAGTGTCACTCAAGCATGGATTGCCTGTAAGCAGCCAAGTTGGATACTTGACATCTGCACATCTGTACAGGCAGACATCAGCTAGCCAACTGGTTATGCATTAGGATGAATGTGCTGACAGATAGACATCTGACACTGATAGGTATGCCATTACTACATAACAACATCCCTCAATGACATGTCCTATAGACACACATTGCCACAACAGTTAGGAATTCCTTCTATGTAGCACACCTCATTACTAAGGGATTTTCATCCAGGAAAAAGGAGATCATTGTCCCACTGTACTCATCCCTCATTAGACTCATTATAGAGTATAATGCCCTGTTTGGTATGTACCTCACAAGACATCTGCAACAACTGGAAAGGCCTCAGAAATACCTCACTAAAATAATCATAGGCCTAAAGCAGATGTCATATGCTGACTGTCTAAAAAAACTCCAGCTATACTCTGTGGCATATTGTCTACTCCTCAGAGGCAATCTTTGCTTAACATACAAGGCCATGTCAAACCCTGAGCTGTTGGACATGCTCCACTTAAAGAAATCCCAATCCCTCATTGCCACACATTCCAGGGATCTAAACCTTGTCATCACAATGAACAAAACATGCTGGAGGGATAGGTTTCTGACCCATAGACTCCCCATACTCTGGAATAGACTGCCCATAGATGTCAAGCAGAGTGCCTCCTTGGCCCTCTTCAAAAGGAACCTTGATGATTGGATGGGAGATAGGAAATTCACCCCGGGGATCATGTCAGTTGCCCTGCTAGACAGCGGTACAGGGAAGTAAATATTGTGGGAAGAAATATCCAGAGAATTGTTATGGCTAGGCTTGTATAGGCCCTAGGGCTGATAGCCTAGTACCAACCTATGAACCTGTGAACACAGTAGTCTACAGTTAATATCCACATGTCAGATCAATATCCTGTAGCAAATACTTAATAACACACAACTCACACACCAAGAACATGACAGTGAGAACTCAGAGTCCATCTTTGCATGCAGGAATGTTTGGTTCCAGTACTACAATCTGCAATCTACTCTTACTTGGGAATGCCCTATCAACAGTAGTAAAGTAATGATAAACTACATGCCAGTGTGACTGCATATAACCTGAAATACTACCCATGTATGTAACATATTCAAATGGAAAAGAGTGTTGTACAAACCATATATACTCAGGTGTCCCAGACAGTAGACTCACACCCTTGCTACTGTAATGACAGCACATAGATGCATGTTATGTACATGGAATTAAATACACTTATTAAAGACGCCATTACACTGCTATTTTATCAGACTGGAATGTGATCACTGGTTATCAGGGCTGAGTTATGCTTAGCAGGTATAAGCATTGCTTAAATGTAAATGCTAAGCAGATTTTCGCACTGGTAAGCGAAGCTGAATACGATGTACGCGCCTATACATTTAACCATACGTTAGTAGCAATTACCGTTGCGCAAACCCATGCAAAGCCACTTAAAGCTGCTCAAAACTGCCTTAACCACTCTGTATCCAACAGCCCTTTTTCTGCCCAGCAACAAAATGAACAGTCCTTGCAGGTTTTGAACCCAGAATCCTGCACACTATATTCACAGCAGTTAACCCCTTCCCTGTTTATTACCTTAAGACAATCCCAGAGTTAATAAATATTACCTGTGGCAGGCACCATTTGTAAAACTACAATCCACTCTGCTACAGGCCCCATGAAGGCTCAGTGTCTCTCCAGTAAGTGTTTTACAACTGTAAATGCTTATTTATGTTGAATTGTATTAGACATTTTAAAACTGTATATCTTTATGTTGAATTGTGTTAGACATCTAATATGTTTTATGCTTTATTATTGATGTTACTATGGCATGCTAGCATTTTTGTATGCACCAAGTTGTTTCTAGTATAATAGTATGTATGGTCTATTTGCATAGCTGCACCTTGTTCACTAATGTTATTCATGTAATTGTGTTGTGTGTAGACAGCTCATACTAGTGTCTAACTTATTTCTATAAGTTTGTGCTGTTACTGGTGGATAGAATCACATTAGAGAACCACGACAGATTGCTGCTCGCTATATTTTTATCTGTGGCTGCATAACTGTCTGGGTTTTGTTTTCTAATGTTCTTCCAATTGGCTCAGTATCTGCATATACTAAGTAGTGGTTCAGGACATTGTCCTGCATGTGGTAGCTATTTGCTCAGTGTGTTTTTTATAATCTTTATAATATATATTTACCATCTCAAAAGTGCTTACTCCTCTCTGTACTCTTCTTTTCTAGACCTAACACCACTCTTAAGTATTCAACTGCGGTACCATCTTTAACATTCTTATAAGAGAAGCGCAGTCCGGGTCTGAACTGTCTGCAAACAGCTACAGTTAACTCTGAGTATGTGTCTACCTGTTTGAGCCAATCTTCATTTTCCCCTGGAGAGCACTGTGCTTTGGCTACAAGCAGCCCCCCCCCCCCCAACCACACACATCTTCCACTTTCTCTTATTCCCTTCTGTTAGCAAATAGTATCCATAACTGATCAATACTGTGTGTTTGTTAATTTAAACTATGACCACAGTAGCCTACTGATACAAGGTTATGCTGTTTTTCCACCTGAGAAATTAAGAAACAAACTTACAGTTTCAGAGCAGTCCTTGGTCAATTGTGATTGTTTCTTAACACATACTTGTCTTTCTTTGTGATTGTTTCCAGCCCCTCATACAAGACCCTAACAGGGTCTCTACCCGCTTCACTCCCCACCCTGCCCCCTATTCCCTCCCGCCCCCGGTGATCCCACCTTTATTGCACTCAAACCCCTCCCATCTTTCCAATAGCCAACCACAGCGCTAACCCAACATTACCTCCTCCATATTCCCTCTACTTTCGCACCTCCTCAACTGGCATGTACAAGGATACCTTTCCTTTGCTCACTGCATGCACTCTCCTTGCATATCTTACATCCTACCAAAGCTCCATCATTCCCCCACTTAACCACTACCACTGTACTACTACCCACCCCACCACCCATGTCTCACCCATACTCAGCTCCCCTCCCACCAGCTCAAGAACCATCCCTATGCACCCCCCACATATTCTACCAACTATATTACTCAAATGTAAAGCATCCCTACAACTTAACATAGTAACCCTCCCACCATACCTATTACCCACAGAGCACAATCATAAAGTTTCCCTTATAAACAAACACATTCAAAAACTGAGAAAACTAATAATCTCATACATATCAAAACTAGCCCTAAGTGGAGACATCCATCCCAACCCTGGCCCTACCATCTCCAACCCCAATCCTCATAATCAGACTAGAAACCACAACTTCTCCCATATTACAGCCAATAGAAAGCCAAGTGACTTCCTTCTACTAAGCCTAAATATTAGAAGTATATCCAACAAAGTCCATGAACTCCATGCCACCATTGACTTATACTCCCCAGATATTGTCATCCTGACAGAAACCTGGCTAAAACCTCACATTACCAGTGAGCAAATACTCCCTACAGGTTACGGCATACTAAGAGTAGACCGGCTAAACAAAAAAGGAGGTGGTGTAGCTATAATATTTAAACAGCATTTAAACATCCAGATCTTAAAATCATCAGCTCCAGAAATAGGCAATGAAGAAATAATATATACCAGCCTCAAAATTAACCAAAACAAAACCATCAATATAATTGGATGCTACTTCCCACCTGGCCAAAACATCCCTCCACTAGAAAACCTACTCAGCTGGCCTACCCACCATCTCCCCCAAGAAACTATCATCTTAGGTGATTTCAATATTGACTGGCAATCCTGTTCTGGCAACAATCCAACCCATCATGTACACCTTCATGGCTTCACCCACCTAGTCCAGTCACCAACAAGGATAAATAAAAACTCCAGCAAGCACACTACCCTGGATTGGATACTAGTCAGTAAGAACCCCCAGTCATATATAACAGGCTGCTTATCAGATAGCCTCAGTGATCACTCCCCAACATTCCTACTCAAAAAATACCTGTACCAAGCTAAACCTGTCATCTATCGTCAAATACATAAAAAAATAAACTTTAACCCACTCACATTCATCTCATCCCTCAAAGAATGTAACTGGCATGCTCTAAAGTACCTCAGTCTAGATGACGCAGTTGAATTTTTTAATACTACCTTCCTGAATATCCTTAATTACCATGCCCCCCATAAGATTTTCCAGAACCAAAGCACAACCCTCTCCATGGCTACAGAAAACCACTAAGTCAGAAATGAAAAACAGGGATAAAGCCTGGGAGCACTGGTGCAAAACCAAAACCCCCAGCTAGACAGAAATTCCTAGAACTACGCAATAGAGTCAAAAAGCTAATAAAACGGGACAAATTCCAATACTACCAGTCTGCCCTAGACTCCTCACAACACAGCCCCAAACAATTCTGGTCCTCCATAAACTCCATCCTCCACCCAGGTAAAGTCAGTACCCCTCCTCCTAACATCCCTCACTCCTCAGAAAATATTGCTACCTCATTCAACACACACTTCACCCAAACCATACTATCACTAGCTAAACAACACAACCCCCCTCCCCTCCAACCCACACCATCAACTAGTAATCTCCCCACTGCCTTCTCTTTTTCTCCTGTACCTACCTCCAACATAAAAAAAACTCTTAACTAAACTTAAACCCACCAAATTAGCAGCAGACAACCTCCCAAGTGAATACCTACAAATCGCAGCTGATGCTCTGGCCTACCCAGCATCCATCTTGATTAACCGATCTCTGTCAGAAAGTTATGTTCCCGCATTGTGGAAAGTCTCACATATAATTCCCCTCCACCAAGGCGGACCCTCTGCAGAACTAACCAATTACCGCCCCATAGCTATTCTCTCTCCACTCTCCAAAATATTAGAGATATGCATACACTCTCAGATCTCACACTACCTCCTTACTAACAACCTCCTTTCCAGTACTCAGCATGGTTTCCGACCAAACCATAGCACCACCACTGCCTTACTCTCCTTTACTAACACTATCCTTCAGCATAAAAACAATGGCTATCTCTCCTCTGCTACTTTCCTAGACCTATCTAAAGCATTTGACATGGTCCCACACAAACAATTTATCTCTGTCCTCAATAACCTATCCTTCTCACAATCAGTCACCAACTGGTTTCAGAGTTACCTGTCTGACTGCCAACAATCCGTTGTATGGCAGAATGAAATATCTCCCCAACTACCTGTCTCCATAGGGGTTCCCTAAGGATCCATCCTTGGACCCCTACTTTTCTCTGTTTACACCAATAATCTAGCCTCTGCCACCAAACATGGCACACTCATCCAATACGCAGATGACTCAACCATCATCTGCTCAGCCCAGTCCCTACCCAAACTGCAAAAAGTCACACAGGAAGCCTTTTCCTCTGTTGAAACATGGTTATCCGATGTCCAATTAATACTCAACCCAAACAAAACTAAACTACTCATCTTCCAACCCACCAAACATACTCAAAACAACTCTCACTTTAACATCACAGCAAAAGACAACACCACTATATACCCAACTGAACACACCAAATTGCTAGGAGTGGAAATAGACAATAAACTAAAAGTTGACATTCACATATCCATGACCATAAAAAAAGTCCACAAAAACTAGGAGTATTATACAGAAATAAACAATTTCTCACCAAAGCAGCAAAGATTTCAATAGCAAATTCAGACCTTATCTCCACCCTACTTTATGCCTCTCCAGTATATACCAACCTAAGGCAATGTGATCTAAACAAGCTAGAGACCTGCTACAACAAAATCAAATCCACAGGGCATCCTACCGTAGTCACCACTGTCTCTCACTTGCTGAACTGGGCTGGCTTGAACTCCCTCTCCTCCTTCAGTGGTATCAACTCTCACTCACCCACAAACTAGTAAACCATCCACTAAATGTCCCATCCCTCCAGAATCTACTCCAACCCTATTGCACCACCAGACCACTAAGATCCAGCAACAAAAATCACTTGCAGATCACTAAAGCCAATAACTCTGCTGGTGAATCAATATTCTCTTGCGCCATAGCCAAATTATGGAACTCACTCCCACCCACAATTACCTCCGTACCATCATGCACCAACTTCAAAACTTTATTAAAAGCACACCTAAAAACATGCTGGCTATGCTCTTGCAAATCCCACTCTAATATCATCCACCCCATCCAACTACTACCTTTCTTTCACCTCCACTAACTACCTTGATGATAGCAAGCTCAGATGCTCATAAGCCTAGTACTTATTATACAGCAGGAACTTCTCATTGTTACATTTGTTAATGCCTGTTATGTACTTCACAGATAAAGATTCTAGTTGTCTACTGATGTACTATGTTTTTCATCTGTAAATATGTTGTAAGTAATTTCTATGTTAAATTGTTAATCGCTATGTAATCCAATGTAACTACTGTCTGTTTATTTTACTGTGGAGCTTTTCTCCCCGGGCCTCCGCTGAACATGGACCCACGTCCAGTCAGACACTCCTGGTCAACAAATTTAAATAAATAAATAATAATAAC
This sequence comes from Protopterus annectens, assembly GCF_019279795.1. Taxonomy (NCBI): domain Eukaryota; kingdom Metazoa; phylum Chordata; order Ceratodontiformes; family Protopteridae; genus Protopterus; species Protopterus annectens. The sequence goes on along the minus strand of NC_056728.1, from coordinate 497,289,675 downwards.
CACTAAGCCATCACAGCTGTGAATATGGCTGTTGTTTTTTCCAATATATCTGTCAGTACACATACTGAATGGTATTGAGCAACTGCTTTGACTTCTACAATTGTGTAGTACTTGTTAGTGATATTCGTGTTGAATCGAGTATGTTGTTATATCTAAATATACACATATGAGATAAATAAGGTGTGATACATCTGGGAAGGTACATGCAACAGTCATGTTTACATATAAGGATATGGATACATATATGTAGTATGTTTGTGCATGTACATACACATATGTATTTATATATATGTATTTATATACATCTGTATATTGCATTATAAATATGGTCATATATAGATCTATCTGTATATAAAAAAAAAAAAAATATATATATATATATATATATATATATATATATATATATATAAATATATGTATATTTATATATATATATATATATATATATATATATATATATATATATATATATATATATATATATATATATATATATATATATATATATATATATATATATATATATATATATATATAAACATATAAATATATATATATATATATATATATATATACACACACACACACACACACACACACACACATATATAAATATATATATATATATATATATATATATATACATATCTGTATATCTGTAAACATACATATATATATATATATATATATATATATAAATATATATATATATATATATATATACATATATATATCCGTATATATGTAAACATATATCTATATATATATATATATATATATATATATATATATATATATATATATATATATATATATATATATATGTATAACATATGTCCATAACATGCAGTGGAGTCATACCTCAGCACCAATAGTCACAATCTCTTAGTGCAAGGGGATGTCATGTAAGTATTGCAGGCATAAATGTAGACTGTTGCTATTGTAACAGGGGCTGTCTTAACAGAAATGTGTGGGACATCACATCTGATATTGTCATGTACCCCATCATTTACTGACAGACATCATAAGATCATCATAGTACAGTACCACACAAATCACAGTAATGATCCTGTGAAATACAGCACAGATTTGACCAATAAATGTGGACAGTCTGACACACTCTGGTCAGTCGAGAGGTATACACAGAACCCCTTAGTGCAAGACGTGTGGATCAAGCCTGACAAAGTGGATGTTTACAGCCATGTAAATGGGGATATCATGAAAATACTGGAATAGATAAGCTCACACAGCTTATGCATTCACACACTCCTGTCTGTCCTGACACATAATAACTGGAGGAGCAGAGGTCAGAAGCCCACATACTACCCACTATTCAGTGACATACATCTGTATAGCATCCCGCTGTTTTGTCAGAAATACACAATATAGCATTACGCAGTTATTGCACATGCCACAGAGCCTATATGGATGCAACACTGGCCTACATATCTTATGGGGGAATACACATGTACCTGCAAATATAGCAGGCTCTACAGTCATGTAACTGCATGGAGTAACAGACACCTGTTTGAAAGTGCATACTCACAACCAATCTCTACACAGCCACAGTCACATATGGTAAGTGTACTTAATATTACAGTATATGGACTGTGTGAACAACACCATCCTCATATGTGCCACTCACGCACAAACCCTACATATGCTGGGCCAATACACAGTGTATTCCAATGCCTGACTGTGGTATGGGACATGTGTCGGTCTGGCCCTACAAACATGTACACTGATAGGGTACCATACACTGGAGTAGCATGCAACATCACATAGAACAGAAACAGTGCATACTCACAACCAATCTCTACACAGCCACAGTCACATATGGTAAGTGCACTTAATATTACAGTATATGGACTGTGTGAACAACACCATCCTCATATGTGCCACTCACGCACAAACCCTACATATGCTGTGCCAATACACAGTGTATTCCAATGCCTGACTGTGGTATGGGACATGTGTCGGTCTGGCCCTACAAACATGTACACTGATAGGGTACCATACACTGGAGTAGCATAGAACAGGTCCAAGGACAATGACATCTACCACAGTCTGTGCACAGGCCAAGGTACATATTCACAATACACACTCTGTCAACAATCACCATAAGTACACAGACCTCACTACTGTACACACTGCAACAGATTGTCCAGATTTTGTCCTCAAATATAAGGCCTACTATACATAACATGTCTAGCAGTCTGATATATCACTGGCTTGTTATCAGGTATGATGTCAGTAAATAAAGATGTACTGAACATATGCACCTCTTACTGCATGACATGCATACAAAGGTTGACAGAGATGTAGCTGGAGGCACAATCACAGGGCCAATAGTGGCATGTTGCTGTGATAAACCCATACATTTACTGGTGTAACAGGGTTTGTTATGACATATGTCTTCTGAGGGATATGAAGTCAGTAACTCACATTGCTGTCACCATGTACTGACTGCAATCCTCAGAGTATGCTACTGCATTTCTAAAGATAGGAAATGTGTGAGTAACACAACACATGTAAGACTCCAAACACTGGCCAGTCTGCAGATAGCCCTACAGGTGAGAGTTTCCTCAACCACATAACACTGTCATGACAGATATTAAATCATGTAAAACAGACATATCCTTCTATGTGTCTCCAGTTGCTCTTACCAGAGCTTATACAGATCTCTGTGAGCTCTGAGAAGAGCTGTTTGGTGTACTGTGAGCTCTGAGAAGAGCTGTTTGGTGTAAGGTGCAGATCCACGTGAGCTCTGAGAAGAGCTGTTTTGTGTATGGACACAATGGGCTCTGGGAAGAGCTGCTGTTGTGTCCTTCGGTGTTCCGCGGTGGTGTCAATCTCCGACCTGAGAGCTGTTGCTTTGCTGTTTTTATGCTACTGTGGAGGGGGCGTGGTTGAGAGATGTCCAATGAGAAGTGACTAGTTGGGGGTGTGCCCTGGTAGGCATTCAAGATGAAGATGGACCTGTTTGGAAGCATCTCATTCCTCTTATTTAGTTCCCTTTTGTTATTATCCATCTGTAAAACACTGGAAGCAAGCTTGGTTCTGAGAAAGATTCTGAGATGTCCGGCGCTTTCGCTTTACAGATGGTAATGGCAAGTCTAAATTTAGAACTATAGTCAGTAACCCCAGAATATTGCCCAAGATCTCTGTTTTACAGTTTAATTTTAATTTTAAATTTAAATTTAATTTTAAATTTAATTTTAATTTTTATTCATTTTTATTTTTTGGTTAAATTTAAGTTTTAGTACAGTTTTTTCAAACATAGGTATAATCGTGACAAAGCGAAAGGCTTCAACGCATTACTAGAGGTTAGGAATGGCACATATGAACAAATAGCTGGATAATAACAAAACTAAATAAGAGGAATGAGATGCTTCCAACCAGGTCCGTCTTCACCTTGTAGGCCTACCAGGGCCACACCCCCAACTAGTCACTTCTCATTGGACACCTCTCAACCACGCCCCCTCCACAGTAGCATAAAAGCAGCACAGCAACAGCTCTCAGGTCATTCTGACCAGCACTTGGGGAGCGCACAAATAGTCCTTTTTAGGACTCACACATATCAAAAGAACCAAAGATCTGTTCAAGAAGAAAGACAACAGAGATCAACACCACTGCTGAACAATGAAGGACACAACAGCAGCTCTTTCCAGAGCCAATTGTGTCCATACACAAAACAGCTCTTCTCAGAGCTCACATGGATCTGCACCTTACACTAAACAGCTCTTCTCAGAGCTCACAGTACACCAAACAGCTCTTCTCAGAGCTCACAGAGATCTGTATAAGCTCTAGTAAGAGCAACCGGAGACACATTGAAGAATAAAATAAAAAAGTTCTTATTAGAGCTACCACAACACTCGAATGGACATTTAAAACAGACATATACACACAAACCCTGTTAAACCAACATTAATTCAAATGTAGAAGAGCAATACTTACATTCTGTCCCCATGTTTGGAACATCACCCTCCTGTTTGTTGGCCTGTCTCCACAGTGTATGTTGTAAGAGGTATATCCAACTACCCACTGTGATGCTGTTTGTCAAACACCCACATGAAGTCCTGCTCACAGTAAAGGAAAAAGGCCAACACCCACATATAGTGCTTAGTTATAGGAGTGTGTTTCCATGCAATTGGCTATAGGAATGATACCAAAGCTGTTCCATGTGCAATTAGCTAGTGGGGGACTGCAATTCCTGCACAGGCCATCAGCTGATCATGAGCATCACTTACAAAACTCAAGCTGCTGCATAAGCAAAGCAGGTTTACTTTTCCACATCCACCAGAGAGCGAGTGAGAGAGAGACAGACAGAGACAAAGTAAGAAAGGATGGGAGTAGGAGAGTAAGAGCCAAGCATGCTTGTGTATGATCCATGGGTGGAGACTGGTATCTGGGCATTATGACAGTTGCCTATATTGTGTACTAATCCATACTGTCACATGGTAATTGCACATGGCTGTACACATTTATGGCTGAGGATTGTAGACAAGAATCTCTACAATGTTTGGAAAATGTTGGCCTTGTAATGTTGATAATGGGACATGTAGATCCTCAATATAATTATGTGGCAAAACCCACACTGCAATGGACCCTGTCATTACACAGTCATCCCAACACCCACACTGGATACTGATAACACACACACTTACCAGTACTGAGTTTCAAACCTCTACTTATGTATTGCTATTACATTGTAATGCAGTTATTGCATGCACCATGGAGGTGTGTTGGAGAATTGTCCAAAGGTATCTTTAAAGGTGAGTGACATCAGCAACAGTGATAAAGGAGGGATAAGGGAGGTGCAGTATATCTGACTGTCCACAAAAGCAGGTGTCAAAGAAGACACAACCCCACTCTCTTAGGGAATCACACACATTATCACAGTTGGCAGGGTCAGGATTAGAACTCCTACCTAACTAGTTTGCTACACTACAGTATTATGGAGTTATCACACATGCCACAGAGCTTATCAGGCTGATATATAGCCAAATGGTTATTTCAAGGTGACTGACATCAGTGGGTGTGCTACAGTAGGGCAATGGGAGGTGTATTGAGTGTGAATGGCTTCTAAATCATTAACACAAACACACACACACACACACACACACACACACACACACACACACACACACACACACTTGCCAGTACTGACATGCATGGCTTCATTGCTTCATAGGTGTGTAATAGTTGACTGTGCCAGAAGGCTGTATAAGGCTAGGCAAAGGGAATACCTTTGCATCAGGCCACATGACAATGGTCTCCAGTGTGGCTCAGTGGTGCAGTCCCTGGATTGGCCCACACAGTTGGGTATCGTATTCACCATCCACTCATCTGGGTTACTATTGTGGGTGGACAGTGCTGTGCAATGCTTGCCATGTATGTGATCTATATTCCATAATATGGACAGTGTCTGGGTTATGCACATGTCCCACATGCATGTTCTGTGACATGTGGAAGTGTACTTGGGGTCTCTGGGGCATGTTGTGTAGATAGATTGTTATCATCTGATGTGGCATTCCTGACAACATATGATGAGACCTGGCTATGGAGCTGAGGTCGTGCCTGCACCTACATTGACAGCATGATACAGGTATTCAGTAGAGTTAGTGGTATCTGTCCATACAGGGCATGTGTATAAGGCATGGTATTCCCTTTGTGGGTTATATTTGCAGACTCTACAGTTGTTGCAGGCATCCACTGGGGAACATAGCAAAGGACCACTGTAAGCAATTATTTGCCTATGGTAAGGATGGAATAGGGTGCCATGTCCTTTTACTTGTTGGATAACACACACTCAGTCAGGAGATGTTACACATCACAGTACATTCTGATGTCAGTGGCAGTGTTGTGGCCAATAGGCATGTTGTTCACTGTAATCACACCATGGTTATTATATGTGGGCACTATGCAGGGAATTACCAATATAGTGGTTGTTGCCTAGCCAAGTGTGTTTGTGTATGAGACATGGGTGGAGAGTGTTCTCTGAGTAATACAAGAGTTGCCTATATTGTTCACTGATCCATAATTTCACATGTAGGGCTATGGATTGTCTACATCAGCCTCTCTGCTGTTTGACATCTGTTGTCCTTGTAAGGTGGACATTGTGACATCTAGTAGGTCCTCAATATAATAATTTAGAAAAACCCGCCCCAGAATGCATCCTGTCTTTACACAATCACAGCAACCTCCACACAGGATACTGACGACAAATGCACACACTTGCCACTACTGAGATTCAAACTCCTCCTTAGCTATGTATTGCTATTACAGTGTAGTGCATTTATCACATGCACCTCAGAGCTTATTGGATGGATGTTGTCCCAAGGTACTTCTAAGGTGAGGAATATCACCAGGCCTTGTAAATACAGACAATAGGTGGTGTCGTGGGTGAGAGATCTCAAAAATAATTTTACCCTAATCACACATTTACATTTGCCAGGGGTGAGGTTCAAACCTCTATCTAACAACCTTTACAGACCATTATGTTACACATTTACCTCATGCACTACTGACCTGACATGGTATAGGCTTTGCAACAGATACTTGTAAGGTGGATGATATCTGCAGGGCTGCTAAAGTCAAGCTCTAAGATGTGTACTGGCTGTAAATAGGGACAAAATATTTGAAGTACACACACAAACACTTGCCACAGATGAGGTTAAAACCCATAGATGTGTAGTTACTGCTAATACATTGTTCTGCATTTATGGCATGCACCATGGAGCTTATAGGGCTAACCCTTTTCCAAAGGTGTATTTCAAGGTAGATGACATCAACAGGCTTGCTAAAGTAGGGCAATGGGAGGTGTAGTGACTGTGAAAGGCCTCAAAAGCATTACTCTCTACACACACACACACACACACACACACACACACACACACACACACACACACACACACGAGCGCGCGTGCACGGAGTTTCACAGTTACCATGTCCGGGATTAAACTCCTGTCTAACTAGTACATCACACTATACCATCACACAGTTATTGCATGCGCCATGGAGCTTACAGAGATGAATGTTATCCAAGGAGGTATTTCAAGGTGACTGACATCAGCAGGCTTGCTAAAGTATGGCAATGGGAGGTGTAGTGACTGTGAATGGCCTCAAAAGCATTGATCCCTACATGCACAAACACACATAGAGTTTCACAGTTGCCATGTCTGGGATTAGAACACCTACCTAACTAGTATGTTACATTGTAGCACTACGCAGTTATCACACGCACCACGGAGCTTACAGGACTAGCCCTTATCCAAAGGTGTATTTCAAGGTGAATGACATCAGCAGCCATGCAAAAGTAGGGCAATGGGAGGTGTAATGTCTATGAATGGCCTCAAAATTATTGATCCCTACACACACACACACACACACACACACACACACACAAACACACACAGTTTTTATGTATGGGATCAGAACTCCTACCTAACTACTACATCACACTATAGCATTATGCAGTTATCGCACATGCCATGGAGTTTATAGGGTTAGCGCTTATCCAAATGTGTATTTCAAGGTGAAAGACATCAGCAGCCTTTCTAAAATAGGACAATGAGAGGTTCAGTGTCTATGAATGGCCTCAAAATCATTGATCCCTACACACACACACACACACACACACACACACACACACACACACACACACACACACGCACACACACTGTTTCACAGTTACCATACCTGGGATTAGAACTCCTACCTAACTAGTACATCACACTACAGCATTACACAGTTATTGCATGTACCACAGAGCTTACAAGGCTGAATCTTGTCCAAGGAGGTATTTCAAGGTGACTGACAACAGCAGGCTTGTAAAGTAGGGCAATGGGAGGTGTAGTGAGTGTGAATGGCCTCAAAAGCATTACTCCCTACACACACACACACACACACACACACACACACACACACACACTTTCACAGTTGCCATGTCTGCGATTAGAATGCCTACCTAACTAGTACATCACACTATAGCATTACGCAGTTATTGCACATGCCACAGAGCCTATATGGATGATCCTTTTCCAAAGGGGTATTCCAAGGTGACTGACATCAGCAGGCTAGCTAAACTAGGACAATGGGGAGTGCAGAGTGTGTGTGAATGGGCCATAAACCATTCCTCTGGAAACACACACACAACATTCAGTCACACACAACTTTATATTTTTTACAGGACTGTGTATATGACTGCTAGATGAATAATGACTTGTACTGGCATGTTACACATTTATCACAAGCACCACAGACACTATAATGCTGATGTCTACCAGAAGAAAATGTTTACAGTGATAGACACTGGCACATCATGTGATATTGGCCAATTGGATGTGTGGTGAGTGGGACAGACCTCATGATGGGAAGCTCTTTGTCACTGTCTGGCTCTCTCTTCCCCATATCTCTATTTGTGTATGTTTGACATATTATAATGTGTTGTCCTTGGATATATGTGTGTATTCCTATCTGATGTGTGTGCAAACCATGACTGGTGTGCAATGTGGTGTGTGTGCAAGAACATCTGCAACTGACAGATATGTATAGTCCACTGTTGTTGCCAGACATGGGCTTCATTTCTCTACATGTGGAAGCATGCCCATTATGACCGTCTGTATTGAATGTGTGAATCCATTCCAGGTAGGTTGTACTCCAGTGCAGGCATTTGTGTTCTACACCTACAGCTAGCAACCTGTTTCTGCAGGATATCTGTAGATAGCTTGACAATATGGAGTCACAATGGGTAAAGGATAGTGGGATACTGTAACTAATTGTGTCTGTGCTGCTTCTGCTACATGGTTTTGGTGTTAGCAGAGGTATTCAGACATATGTACTGTTTTATACTGTGATGTATTATGTCATCAACTACTGACAGATATACGTATTTGCTCGCATTAATTTCCTGGGGAATACAAGATGAATGAAGCTGTGTCCAGTATTGTGCTCTGCAGCCTACATATTCTTGCACAATCATGCCATTCTGGAGGGGGAGCTGCAGACACTTGCTGATGGGTCTGTGTAAATGGTCCAGCACCTTGTTACTGTGATGGCTGAGGATCCCATGCTTGTACATTTATCAACGTGACAGAATGGCCATATCCTGCTGTGGCCATACCTCTCAGCTGTACAGATTCACACAGGTCACCCAGAGGCAGGGCTCATATATCTGGTCATTTCCCCTTCACATTGTGGTTTATGAGCAGGTTTGTAGTCACCCATTCCTGGGTTTGCAGGCAGGGATAGTATGGGCACACATCAAAGTTTCAGACTTCACACACTCCATGGCGTCCATGCTTCTACCCCCCCCCCATTATTCTTTCCTCTTCCCAACATTATGCAAGGGATATCTGATAAGTATCCCTATAGTTATCACTTTATCCCAGCAGTATTTAGGGGTTGGTCCACAGTTCATGCAGCAGGACATGGTGGACATGCTACTGGGATTTGTCGACATGGCCTTGCATTTGTGTTCTGTGGACTGTGTTATGTCATTATTTGGGACTTCATGGGATAACATACATTGGCAGTATGGGTGAGACACAGACCTTTGACAGAGGACTGTAGGGCATTTGGTAGTGATGCAGGCCATCTGTAGCAGACCAGTGCATTATGTCACTCCTACAGTCCCAGGGTGCAAGCCATTGGATTCCCCTGGGGTGACAGGGTAGGTGTGCAAGGTGTTAATGGCAATAGTCTTTGTCCTTATTAATCCATTGGTGTGGATGCTGGCAGTGTGCTGCTTACAGCTAGGGACACACCTGCATTGGACACCTCTTCAGCATGCTGCATTCTGTGGGTATTCCCATACAGAAGTGGGGTCATATTGTACTCATTCCCAACACCAGGGATATGACCTGTGATGAACCTGTGACTAATGGTGGGGTGAGCTGAGTGCATGTGTGCTATAGAAGCGTCTTTTGTTATTTGTCTGGTACCTGCCTAGCTTTTGCTTTAGCACATCGTTGCTCCTTTTTCTGCCTTTGGTATAGTTTTCTGTTTTCGTGGTTTACAAGTTTGTGATGTCTGGAGTGAACGAAGCTCCTGAGCAAGGCAGTGGGCGGAACAGAAACGATAGTCAACCCTTATTTTCACAAAATGAGGATTTTCCATCTGTGATCGAAGGACAGCAGCAAGCAAGTTCTAATCCTTTTATGTCAAGGCTTACTCCTGCATCCAATTCTATGTCTCAAAATGATCTAATTGTTCTTATCAATCTTCTTTTGGCCAAAGTGGATAATTTGTCTCAAAAAGTGCAAGAGACAAGCGACCGGAACGTTAATGTACAAGCGCAAATGCCACCAGCGCCTAATACTTCACGTACGGTTCCTCAAACAGGAAGAGGAAACATGCCGTCGCCTGGGGCAAACAGAGGGAGAGCTGTTGAACCGAGCCAACAACCCAGAGCCAGCTACAATGTGAATGTTGGTCTTGAGTCTGACAACAATTCATTAGAAGGAATGTCAAATATGGCTCCTTTGCCAAGTCTATCTTCACTGCTGGCGAATAGGGATTTTTTTACAACTGGAAATAATATTGGCGCACATGCCCAGGAAGAGAGGGTGAGTTCGTTTCTTGATGAGTTAAATACTTTTGACTTGAAACTTTTTCGCTGCAGGAAACTGCAGCTGGAGATATCTTATCTTCGTGAATGTGTTAATAAACATATTGTCCCCAAGGGTTTGCGCCAATGGCTTTACCCAGCTGGGACAATAAGGAACTCAGACTTTCATAAAGAACTTCTCAGCATGTTCGATAAACAGGGGATTGAGTTTATGGATTGTTTAATTAAATTTTATCTTGTTGAAGTTGGAACATTGCATGATGATCTGATCAAACTTGAAACATTTTTACAACAGCATGTTGATTTTTGCAGATATAGGTATGATTATCAAAGAGTTCTTTCCAGTATTGAAGCTTCAATTAGTAAGATGGTAAATAACAAGAAACGAAAAATAGAGAGGGATATTACTGATTATCAAAATAATAGGGCCTATCCCCCACCCCCACTGGGACAAGTTGCTGCTTGGAGACAGCAGTCAACAGAGGAAGAAGTTAATTCCAACTTAAATATTAATGATGTTGGGGAAGAGGGTGAACCACAACCAGTTCGCAGAAGCGAACGAATTAGGAATAATGGGGCAAACAATAATTATCATGGGAAGAATGCAAATAATAATGCTCAGGATATAGATGAGAGTGTGAATGAAGCTGAAACCAATCAGGGTTTTCAGAGGGCTACTACTACAAGGAACACAACATCGAACAACAACTATCGAGGATGCAATCAGAGGAAGAAGAGGGGCAACCAGCGGAGGTGCTAGTCGCAGATCAAATTGACTGTCAATGCTTTATCTTCTTTACAGAAGCCAACAGTATTATATAATTGTAGCGGTGATTTCAAGATTTATAATTATACTGTTTTAACAATAGATGAAAGCATTGTCAATTTTTTTGATAAAGGGTTGTCCTTCGTCCCTGATAAAAAATGTAACCTTGTGAATACCATTGTTGATTTAAAGCTATATGTTCGTAAACTGAATCTCACATCCCTATTAGGGAATACTCCCTCTTTACTTAGTACGCATAGAGTTTCTAGCATTTTTAACCCCCCACTTAATAACATACTCAGTGTTTTTGAAAAAATATGTGAGTTGGATCTGAGGGCAATGGCCAATAAACAATATTTTCCTCTTGGTGAGAAAAAACGGACAAATTTGAATGTCAGCAACAATGAACTGGCATTCATTCAGTTGCTCAATGAATGCCAAGTCCGGGTCATGGCACCTGACAAAGGTGGGGGCCTGATATTTATGGACAATTTTGAATATGAAAATAAAATGTCGGAATATCTTAATACAGGTCCCTATGTACTTTCAAGTTTAAATGAGGTTAATATTGCTAACAAAAGAATTAAAGAAATGTTGGATGAATTGTTTCTAGAGGGAACAATAGATTCTGATTTACTTCAATATCTTACCATGACAGCTCCAAGAATTCCAACTCTTTTTGGCACTCCCAAAATTCATAAAAACCTAGCAGACCCTCCCTTTAGACCAATAGTTGATGGTAGAGGGTCTGTTACGTATGCTTGTGCCAAACTGGTTGATAGTATTCTCAAGCCATTACTAAAACAAGAAGGTCAAATATGTAGGGATTCTTGGGGCTTTCTTGAAAATGTTAGTAAAATTTCATATGATCCAACTCTAACTCTTCTGGTTGTAGACATCAAGGACCTGTACACTGTTATCCCACATGATGTAGGAGTACAGTGGAAAGTTGATTTTATGCTCCGAAAGGGCACTTCTAATGATCAGATGTACCTGGTGGAAACGTTGTTAGACATTATTCTTTCTGACAATTTTTTAATCTTTAAGAATAATTATTATCTTCAAACCACTGGGATTGCTATGGGCTCACCCTGCGGATGCACTTTCGCTAACAGCGTTTTAGCATATTGGGAACATGAATTCCTCTTTCAGAGTGAGTTATATCAGGAAAATGTCACTTGGTACACAAGGTACCAAGATGACATGTTATTTTTGTGGAGAGGCACTTTAGAATGTATTCCAACATTTATTGAGAGTCTATCTAAAATGACACAATTTCTGGAATTTACTTATTCCACTAACTTGGATGAAATTTCCTTCCTGGACGTCAAAATAAGTAAAGATTATAATTCCAAACAATTTAAGTCAACTATTTTTAGAAAAAGTACATTTTCTAACAACTATCTACATTTTACCAGTTCCCACCCCATACACCAAAAAAGAAGTGTAGTTAAGGGACAATTTGTCCGGGCAGCCAGAATGGTGTCTGATTTATCAGATTTTAGAATTGAATATTCAATCTATGTTTATAGCAAGGGGATATCCCCCCCTTTTTGTGGAAGACATAAGACAAGAAGTTTACATAAAAAAAGAGTCCGGACATTTTGAACCACTACTTGGAGATGGAAACATAGTTAGTAGGATTGACAACAATGACAGAATGTCTAATACCAGCTTTCTCTTTACTTATAGTATGGACGCTTAGATTATAAACAACATTATTTTTAAAAATTGGAGGATTATTTCGGAAGATCAGCAATAGTAGGTGATAAGCCCATAATCACGTATAGGCGTGGTCAAAATTTAAAACAACTGTTAGAACAGACAAAAATCAAAATAAATAAGAAGAGTTTAGGGATGAATAGGTGTGGTACCTGTCATTATTGTAAGTATATTTCAGTCGGTACTATTATTAATATGGCCGGGAGAAACTTTGACATCAATGGTTCTTTTAATTGTAATTCCAAAGGAGTGGTCTATGCGGCACTGTGTAAAAAGTGTCCTGCTTTTTACATAGGCAAGACCGACAGACCACTCAAAAAAAGAATGTATGAACATCTTTATGCCATTGAAAGGAGTGATCTGAATAATGCACTTGCAAAACATGTTTGCCAGAACTCAGATCATGGTTTTCACTTCTCTGTCTTACAACAGGTACAACCTCATGTGAGGGGGGGTCCTTGGCAGCTAAAATTGGAACAACAAGAAGTGTTCTGGCAGATTCGTACTGCTTCTTATACGTCCCCGGGTTTAAATGAGATATTGTCCATTAAATGTTTTTTGAAATTAATGGCGTTAAATAGATGAATTTAACATTATGAGTGTTTAGTGTTTTTAGTGTATATATTTGCACATAATATATGCATATACATATATACACTTTTCATGATACATACATAGTGTAATGGTTTACATATACATACATTATTTAGTATTGTATATATAAAATTCCTTTTTATTGGGGGGTTTTTATAATATATTAATATGTCATATATATATTTTGTTAAATATTAATTTTTTCTCTCATTTTTTCTTGCTTGCTTGCGTGCTGTCGATCAGTGGTTTGTATTTTTATACAATGTATTTTTATATAATTTATCTTTATACAATTTGTATTTTTCATACAACCTGTACTTTTCATACAACCTTTTTTACATAATGGGTTTTATACAACTAATTAATATTTTATCCACATCAAGGTTTTTAAATGAATGACAAGTTTCAAGCTCAATATATTTTAATTATTTAATTGCTTGGAAACAATTGTGATGTCATAATTAACTATAGTATTTAGTATGTTGAATGCTTTCTTATGGTTGTAATATTTTGTCTGAGGAAGGTGGGGAGAATCTCTCTACCGAAAGCGCTTACAAATAAAGGGTTATTTGTCTGGTACCTGCCTAGCTTTTGCTTTAGCACATCTACATGTTACTATATTTCTACATAGGATTGTGTGGGGTGGGGCACACCTGACAACTGTAAACATTTGCTATGGCTGTACTGGTATTTCAGGTAGTCTGTTTGCTTACATTTCATTCTGTATTCTGACCTGTCATGCAGACTAGAGGCATATCAGTGTAGTACAGATCTTTGGATTTATTGACCTGCATTTCAGTTTCAGACTTCTTACCCTTCAGAACTAGCATCCAACTGTCTGACCTGGTGTAGTTTGTCTGTGTAGGTCTGGAGGGGGGCTGTTTTCCATTGCCATCAATCAGTGGCTTTAGCACATCCATTCTTTATGGTCATCTACACTTGTCCTGCTGGCTGGTATTGGGTATGTGATGTGAGCCTCACTGACATGCATGTTTGTGTCCTATGGACATACATTTGGCCCACCACATGTCCTGCAGTGGGATTTCTCATCTTGTCTAGTACTGCCTACTTTGTTGACACCAGTATTTGTTATGGATTTCATGCTCCCCATATAGGTGTCTACTATCTGCTGCCATCCCATTCAGTCACCCGATTCCCTTGCATGCTCACATCCATACCATAGATACAAGTAGCGAACATACTACTCCATTCAGCAATTGATAGGGAGAGTGACTTACCTTCTGCTAGTGCCAATACTGAGGATGGTGCTGGAGGGCTGACTATGTTGGATGCACTTAGTACACTCCCTATACATGGTTAAGCATAGGTAGTGCCAAGTTTGTCATCCTGTTTACTGTATGTGTGAGTCAGAGAGAGGTGTCATTCCCTGGGTTCCTACCGTGTCAGTGTATGTGCTATGCATTGCCTCTTTGCCAAGGCCTGGGAATACCGGCCACACCTCCTTTTGCCTACAGGGACAGGTTCAGGTTGTTCCTCCTCCGAGTCAGTCTGTGCCTGTGCTGGCCTTGGCAATGGTGGGGGGCTGGGTGGCCCTGCCCCGTGTTGTTCCTGCTGCAGCTGTTTCCGCAGGATCATATTGTTTAGCATGGCACATGCAATGACAATTTGGGTACATGTAGCTGGAGAGTACTGCAAGACTCCACCGGATATGTCCAGGCACCAGAACCATAACTTGAGCATCCCAAACACATGCTCTATTATGATTCTGGTTTGTGCATGTGCCTCATTATGGAGTTCTTGTTCAGGTGTGTGTGCATTTCTGATGGGTGTCATCAGCTACAGCTCCAGTGCATAACCAGCATCCCTCACGAGGTGGCCATATCGGGTGTCCCCACTGGCAAATCTCTGGTACAGCTGTGTCATATGCCAGATATTGGAGTCGTGATAGCTTCCAGGGCTGCCAGCACTCACATTCATTATAATGCCCTGGGCATCACACACAACCTGGCAGTTGATGGAGGTGAAGCCCTTGTGGTTTATGCCGACCCGACCCCACTCGCCAGGTGGTGCTCTGATGTGTATGTGTGCGCAGTCTATAGCACCCACTACCTCAGGATATTCTGCTATTTGGTGGAAGACACATATTGCTGGTCAACGCCTCATGGGTGTTGTGGAAATATATGTGCTCACTGACATGTGCTGACATGGCATCCAGGAACTGGTGGAGTACCCTGGATGCTGATGCCTGTGAGATTCCCATGATATCCCCAGTTGGCCTTTGGATGGTATCTGTGGCTAGTATTCTTAAGCCTACACATACCTTGGTATCCAATGGGATGGGTTCCCCTCTGTTGGTTCTGTGTGTGAGGCATGGCTGGCACAGCTCAGCAATTTGCTGTAGGAGGTCCCTGTCCACCCTATAATGCTCCACTATCTCCAGCTCATGTAGGCCCTGGTAGGTTACCCTGGGTCTGTACACTCTTCTCCTTCTCCTCACTGAGGGTTGGTCATCAGCATTCTCATCCTCACCACCCTCAGCCTCTTCCACATATTGATTTATGAGAGCAAAAGCAGTCCCTATCATTTTGTTGCTTTCATTAGGAAAAATTTCCCCATTTGTGTACACCGGTGGTGTAGAGTTTGTGGGAAAAACCAGAGTGAAAGGTGTTTGCATAGTTTATAGTAGTGGGCTGGGCAGGGCTGCTACGTGTGTAGTTGGCTGATTATGATACATTTCACCTGCCAGCTATTGTAGTTCTCCTTGGCTACTTTCCTACTGCTGTTTTCCTTCCTGTTGTCTTCCTGTTTAAGCCCCAAGGTGTGCCATGCAAACCCAGTGCTCAGATGTGAATGGAGCTGCTATTTCCTGTTTTTTTTTTTTTTTTTTTTTTTAAAACCCGGTGTGAGGCACGCACACCTGTTTAGGCAACATAAATACTGCTAGGCAGCTTCAGACACACCCCCTTCCTTAGCTGTGCTTAGCTAAGGGTAAATACGGGCCACAGAGCTCCAGTAACTTACAGCATGCATGGCACACCCTCTTATGAAGTCATCTAGCTCTTAGGTTTACACCATGGCATTACTGCATCTACACAGTTGGGTGCAAGCTAGCACTGAGGAGACATCTGTGATTCAGTATCATTCCCCTCATTTGCATAGAATTGACTGCTAATGCATGGTTACAAAACCTTGTCCGTTAGCAACCACTATTCCATGGTCTTGTTGTGTTAAGCATGCCATTGACTATTATGGCAAAATTATAATTTTGGTTTAAAAGCTTATTTCCAGCTTTTTTTATTATTTTCAGGTCGATCCCTTTTGCACACCGCTGCCCTATGCTTAAATGGCCGAAATCGGCCAAAAAAAAAAAAGTAAATTTTTATAATTTTGAAACTGATTTTCATGCCTATGGCCATATATTTGACCTTTGACATGCCTAACCCTTCTAATACATACATTTTTACGAGCTGTCATGCCTCCATTTTGTAGTTTTCAGAAATGTAGTTAGCTAGTATAACTTCATGGTTATAGAACCTATGGAAAAGGACGGATGACTAAATGTGGTCATTGTACACAGTGTTCTAACATTTTTGAAACAGATATTTTATATATTCCACATTATGGCTTAATACATTTGAATCATAGGTTGTATTGTAATAGCACTTTTGTAATTTATGCAGCCTTATGACAATTCTGTGAAGGATTTTATATAGGCAAGACTAAAAAAGCTTTCAAAGTGCGTGTATACCAACACAACTATGACATTAAAAAGACCAATGTGAGATATACTTGTCCCTCAAAACCATTATGCTGATGTTGAAGAAGAGGTTTAGATCCCTAGACTGAGTATTTCTGATACCATTTGATTTGCTGGTGTGCAGAAAATCCATCAGTGTTGGATCAAAAGATGCCTTGTATGCCAGATACAGGTAATTTTTTAGCAGTATGTAGGAGACTGAGTATTGTGACAGTGCTTGGAGATGGTTCATGTAGGACAGGTTGTTTAGGCCTTGTATCCTTTTAGTGTGGTGTGTCTGTGGGTATTCCAGTTGTTGCATGTGTCTGGACAGATACATGCCAAATGAGTTATTATATTCAATGACTTGCCTAATGAGGTCTGAGTAAAGGGAGACAAAGACATCCCTAAATCTAGGCACAATGCCTTTGTTTATAAGCTATGCAATATCAAAGAACATTCTTACAGTAATGGACAGATGTTGGCCAAAAGTTAAGTCACTGTACACATAAGTCCTTAAATCTCAAACAATTGGGTCAACTGTTAGAGGCATAATGCCAATGTGGTAGTTCCCTGGGGTAGATGACATCCCAAAAGATACAATAATGTATTTTTTGGCATTTCATTTCAGTCCATGATTTTGGTACCAGTTATTTATTTTGGACAAACCTTCCTTCAGGATAGCTAAGTCACTTGGAGATTCAATGACTTCTCCTAGCTTGAATTCATTTGCAAACTTAGTCATCCAGAGCCCTTTGGTACTGGCTTTTACTTCATAAAAGTAGAAGCTAAACAGAAGAGGTCCCACCGCATAACCCTGGGGACACCACTGGTGACTGGTATCTTTGTGAGGTAACTTCCTCCTATTTTAATTTCCTGCATCCTATCTCTGAGCCAGTTGGCAATCCAGTGGGAGTCATAGGGGTTTATTCTCAGTTTGTTTAGCTTTTCTACTATTTTTGAGTGGAGAATTGCATCAAAAGTCTTGGCCACATTGAAGTGTGTGGTGTGTATCATTTTGCTTCCATCCATTGCTTTGGTTACCTTTTCAAAAAATCCATCTATTTGAGTAAGCAGCTAGCAGGTTAAAAATATAAAGGAATGAGAACGTTCACATGGAAGAATAAAGGAACACTCAGTTAATCATATGGGAATCTTTACAGAAACCCTATATATCTAATCTAGCTACATACATCTAACTGCCTCTAACTTAAACAGTACTGGATTATTTACTGTTATAAGTTCCTAGAAGATAACAGGCAGAAATTTCAAATAAGAAAATTATGGGGAAGTGGTCACCATAACATCTCCCAGACAAAGACAAGACAAAAACAAAAAAAAAAAAAACTGTCCCAAAATGTATTCTCATTTCAGGTCATCCTTCTGTTCTTTATAATAAAATCATTATTTCAGCTTTTGTAGCTGTTTTGCTTTCCCACAGCAAAAGTAACTAAACCAGTTCTGTCACCTGTAAAGGACAACAGCTTATTTACACAATTCAACAGACAATAGAGAGCACTAATACACAGGGTGTCAGCATGCATCTCTTAACTGTCTACATTTTAATGTCTGATTTCTTTCTATGGTTCTAGTCAGCTGTTTTTTTTTTTTTTTTTGAAATGGACTATTATTACATTTTATGACCTAATAGCACAGGAGCTAGAAGATATTGTATTTTCAAAAGATTAAATTCCTCCCTTTTACATTTACAAGAGACAAGGTCATACATTTACGAACATTTTGCTGATCTAAGGTGTTACTAGTAGGACATAAGAAAGAGAGAAGAAAAAATATGTAACATTTTTAAATCAGTTTTTCTTAGCCTGACATTAGCCTGGACACATTGACTTCTTAAAAGTTACTTTATTTTTGAATGTGTAGAGGTTTGTGTTTCTTGTTATTTTCTTTCATGATACATCAATGCTCTGCATCAGTTAAATTTAAATAAATAAGAAAGAAATAATGAACCATAGACATACTTTGTAATAAAAAGGTGTTCCATTTTTGTTTTATTATAACAAAGTATACAGCTTAAAGAAATAAGATCAGAGAGTGAGCATTTTACCTTAGTCTTAAGTTTTTTAAGGAAGAAAAGACGGAATAGGCAGGATATTAAGGAATAATAAGATGCATATTTAGAGTTCCATAAAGTTCACTGAGGCTGTCTGGATTGAGAGGAACCTAGATGATCTCCTTTCCTGTATAAGGAAGAAAGGAACACAAGACGTAAAGTCATCATGTGTGGAAATCAGTTAATTGTTCTAATAACAATGTCAAAATGTATTCAAAGCAATATTCAGGATAACTTGACAAAGGATGTCTAGAGTTAAATAATCATTATATAAGCAAATAAAAAGAGGTACAAATTAGAATGCAGCAAAATCACAACCAAATGAAAAAACAGTTTAAGGCAAAAATGTAAATTAACAATAAAACAGAAAAAAAAGAAATACGTAGGACAAACTTTGAAGGACATGATTTATACAATTCTGAGAAATGAGGGCAATCCGTTGTGAAGGCAAATGAGGAGCAGCATTGATAAAAGAAAAAAATATTTAAAAGACTGATACATAGATGGATATATGTAGAAAATATACTATAGGGTGTTTTCAGCAACTCAGTGATGAAAGTGAGTGCAGACAAAGGGAAATTGTATGAGTCTGACTAAGTTAAAAGATTTACACAATAAATAAAGAAAATAAAGTAGCCAGCCTAGATTGTAATAAAAATAAAATACACTTATTGCATAAAAAGGCATTGGTGCTATTATTTGTAGACCTCTTGAAAGTTTGTTAAAAACAAAGGGACAGATTCAGAATGGGCCAGCACCAACAGTAAGTCCAACATGGGGTGCTACGAATGGTGGTGGGTTTCTCTGATTCAGAGGCAGACCCACCACAGTGATCCTATGAACTCTGTAGATTACCAAGGTGGGCTATCTCCTCAGCAAGGAGGAGAGACTTATGCTAATCAGCCATGTGTTCTCCCTCAAAATGGCTATGATATGGTATTCATGCAGCCACGCACTTCACAGAGTCATTCAGCTGTATAAGTTAGCTTGGCCAGCAAAATTAATTAACTCAACAAAAATTCTCATTCAGCTGTTACATTCCATGGGTGATATTGTGATAGACGTATCTGGGAATTTAACAGATAGGTAGTGGTTGGGGGTGTGGGTGTGTAAATGCATGTGGCTGCATGTGTAAATGTTTACAGAGGGATCATTGGCTCAGGTGAATGTGTGTGTGTGTGTGTGTGTGTGTGTGTGTGTGTGTGTGTGTGTGTGTGTGTGTGTGTGTGTGTGTGTGTGTGCGTGTGTGTGTGTGTGTATGAATAAAAGTGCAAATGTGTATGCATCTGGGTGTGTGTGTGTGTGTGTGTGTGTGTGTGTGTGTACACAAGTATTTGTCCAGAGCTGTCATATTGCTAAGCTTCTTCAGACTAATGAGTAAATCTTGCAATACTGGGGAACTGCATGATGGCACAGTGATTAGTGTTGTTGCCTCACAGCAAGAGGTTCCCTAGTTTGATTCATGTCTGAGGTGCCTTCTGTGTGGAGTCTGCATGTCTGGCCTGTGTTTGTGTGGGTTTCCTCCAGGTGCTCTGGTTTACTCCCACATTCCAAAGATATGCAGTAGGTAGATTGGGCACTCTAAATTGACCATAGGTGCAAGTGTGTGGTGTAGAAGAACTACTGCAGCTGGACTAGCCACCCAGCGGTGTACACCTTGACTCTAAATGATTGTCAGTGTTGAAGTGGCACCTTCACCCCATGTGTAAAAATGGGAAAAGCGTTGTGGATGGATAGATAGATGGATGGATGGATGGATAGATGGATGGATGGATGGATGGATGGATGGATGGATGGATGGATGGATGGATGAGGAGCATTAGACACCAGGGAAATTTAAATACTGCTCTAAACTCACTTCAAAAGCTGACAGAACCACAGGTTTCACACCATGAAAGATGTATGGATGGGGAAAACACTAAACACCAGGAATATTCTTTAATTATCACCCTAAACTCACCTAAAAAGTTATAAGAGCAACAGTCCTGTGGCATGATAGGTGCATGGGGAGACACTAGACACCAGGGATTTGACTTTCTACACTAACTCACTTAAAAAGTTAGAGAAGAACAGAAAAATGCTTGAAAAAGGCATGTATCCCCAATACACAAAGCAGTGTGCTAACATTACAGAGCTTTAATCTGCTGCACTACCAGGCCCCTGCTTGTAAATGTTTCATCTCCCAAGGCCCTGCTTACACTTATTAAGGGTACCAGAACTTGTCAAAGATTTGGGATGCATGGTTAGGCTTAAAACGGTGCTTGTGGTCATTAGTCTAGAAAACACCTATGAATCTATTAGACATTAGGGATACTCTTAATATTACTTTTAAGTCACCTAAAAAGAGTAATCGAACCCTGTACCCTGGTACAAAAAAACAGCATGATAGCAGAGCTTCAGTCCTTTGCACTACCACTAGATATCAGGGATGTGCATTAAATATAAACTTAATTCACTTAAAAAGTACATTAAAACAGGTAAAAAATAATCCTGTACCCTGGTACAAAAAAACAGCATGATAGCAGAGCTTCAGTCCTTTGCACTACCACTAGATATCAGGGATGTGCATTAAATATAAACTTAATTCACTTAAAAAGTACATTAAAACAGGTAAAAAATAATCCTGTACCACTGGTACAGAAAGTAGTTTGTCAATAAGCCATTAACAGTCTTTACAATAAGAGAAAGAAATTGCTGTCTAAGAGTAAGAGGGAGTGAGCCCCAAACTCGAAACACTCCATCCTCGGCTTAAACAAGCAAATAAGACTCCTTGTGAAGTCCTCCAATGCTAACTATGAATCCAAATTAGCTTCCTCAACTAAGGACAACCATAAGGCTTTCTTTAGTTACATCTGTAACCTAAAAGGAAAGGCTCTGATTGTGCAGAACTGGTAGTTAATGATACCACATATACCGAGCCTGTGGACATTACTAACTTGTCAGCTGACAGATTCTGTGAAAACTTCACTCCCCCTTTCCTCACCATACTTACCCCAAGACATCCCTACCACCTGTCTTCTACCCTGTCTCTCTAAAGAGCAGGTCATGAATTCCCTCTCTAATGTGAAAAACACAGCATCCATGGGTCCTGATAACATCACAGGCTGTATCCTACATGGGCTCAAACAAGAATAAGCAATGCTATTGGGTAATCTTTTCAGTCATAGTCTAAGCACTGGCTTCATCCCAGCTGAATGGAAAAAGGCCACTGTTATTCTTTTGCACAAAGGTGGTGCTTCCACTAACCCTGGGAACTACAGACTGATTAGCCTGACTAGCCTTATCTGCAAGGCCATGGAAAGAATCATCATGGACCTTATCAACAAAGAAATTGGTAACCTCCAAACACTTGACCCTACTCAATTTGGATTTGTCAAAGGGAGATCATGCCTGTTAAATTGGTGGACTTCTTTGAGACAGTTGCCATGGCCCTTGATGAGGCGAAATCTGTGCATACAGCCTACCTCTATTTAGTTAAAGCTTTTGACACTATCCCCCACTCAGGCATAATTGACAAACTCACCCAACTACATAACAACTGTATATCATTAGATGGGTCACTAACTGGCTCACTGATAGAACCCATATAGTCAAAATAGGGGAATCCATCTCCAACAGCAGCCTTGTAACCAGTGGTGTTTCACAGGAATTAGTCCTGGGACCTCTACTATTTGGAATTTATTTATCTGAAGTGCAAGCTAAGACTAAAGGTCTGTGGCTGACAAAGTTTGCTGATGACTGCAAACTGGGAGCGTTCATAGAATCTCCAAATGATGTCAACATGATACAAGAGGGTTTTACACAAACAAATGACTTGTACCAAAGTAATGGTCTTAAACTCAATCATCCCTTTTGGTAATAGTAATATTCCTGCTAACTACCACATCAGTAACAACACCCTAAGTACGTACTCAGTAGTGCGAGACCTGGGCACATAGGTTGACAGCTACATTACCTCCGATCACCATGTCTCCACAGTGGTAAGAAGGGCATTCTATATTGCTCATCTCATAGGTAAGGACATTGCCTCTAGAAAAAAAGACATTATAACCTCTCTGTACTTTTCCCTCATCAGGCCAATAATTAAGTACAATGCCCCTTTTGGTAAGTACCTTTCCAAACACCTGCAGCAATTGGAGAGACCACAAAGGTTCCTCACAAGGAAAATTCAAGGTCTTCAGTATCTGTCTATGAGGATCATCTGGAATCACTGTCACTTTATTCTGTTTAATACAGACTACTCAGAGGTGATACCTGCCTTGCATATAAGGCAATCTTTGACCTTGCTTTATTGGAAATGTTGCATATCCGTAAGTCAAATGTTACATGGGTTACTCACTCAAATGGCCTTAACCTGGTATGTGACATTAATAGAACCTGCTGGATTGACATATTTGTCTCCTAGAGGTTACCACACCTTTGTAACAGACTCCCGGATCATGTCAAGCAGAGCACCTCATTGGCCCTCTTCAAATACAATCTGGATGATTGGATGGGTAACCATAAGTTCACCCCAGGGGTTCCACATATGTCCCTCTTGGACAGGGGTGATAGGTGCTAATCGTGGAAATAATGGTAAAACTTGCCTAGGCTTGTAAGGGCCTTAGGGTCATTAGTCTAGTAACATCCTGTGATCCTAAGAATAATCTAGGGATTTAGTTCTGTAAGCTAAATGAAGCGAACTTGCATGTTGGTGTCTTTTCTGAATTCTGAAAAGTATGAAACTTGCACTGTCTGGCATTATTGATAACAGTAATACTCCATGCATTATAAGGAATAGATCAGGGGTAGTTGTAAAGGATGGAGTGCATCTATTTGGAGGGTATAATACCTCTAAACATCCATGCTGAACATATCCAGACAATGCCAGGATGAACACTGGATGACACCAGGGATAATTATTAAATATTATTCTCACAGGCACAAAAAGTTAATAGAGTAATGGGTCTAGCATCATGATGCCATTTTGAAACAATAAAAATAATGAAACTGGCATTATTGACTATTATCATTTGTGATTTATGAGGGGAAGGGAAAAATAAGAGGATGCATCACAGATATTCTGTAAGCTAACAGACGCTTAAGAGTCATAGTGTTTTTGTGTGTGTGTGTGTGTGTGTGTGTGTGTGTGTGTGTGTGTGTGTGTGTGTGTGTGTGTGTGTGTGTGTGTGTGTGTGTGTGTGTGAATGGCAGGGGTATTTGTGCCATAGTGATGCATTGCACATTCACCCCTGTACCATAGTGAATTATGGGTCACCAGAGATTGTCACAAGAACGTGATGATTAGCGCTAGTAGTAACACCATGCAGTTCTGACTCATGCAAATTAGTCAATAATGACATTGTTGCTCATTGCAACTAATGTGCTGCTTAATTGCATTTTCTGTGCTAGCAGAAGCAACACCTTTTTGGCTGCAGCTCTTAGCACATGCCATGGGATTCATCCCCATGAAAGATTTTCTGAAAACCCTAGTCAGCTAGCATACTAATTGTTGTTTGAAACAAAAGGACATCACAGAGATCACAAGTCACACAGGCCAAATACTTTAGTTGAAAACTAATTAAAAATCTTTACTGAAATAAACTTTTCAGATTTAAAAAAGTCGGTTGACACAAGTCAGCATATAGAGTGTCCAATATGCTTAGATTTCAAAGCACATTATAATTGAGTCATGTTTGATTTTTTTATCATATCTTAGAAAAATGTCTTTCCAATAACGAAAACATAATTATAGTATTGATAGACCATAATGAGACAGCAGGTTCATAGGTAAGTATCCGTTTAGCTGTCCTTGTGGGCCATTTTAAGCCTAGCCAATTTTCTTTAAAGGTGAGAATCAAACCCTGTACTTGGTGTTTGTGAGGGAAATACCTTAACCATTATATCAATCCAAAACCTTCAAATTCATAAGGCTGCATTTGATAATGCAAATAGAAATAAGCTATGGAAGATGATAGAGGAAAAGGGTTTTCTTTACAATTAATTACTATACTTTCAGTTCTAAACACTTGATGTGGCTTCAGGTTAAGATATAAACAGGGGCACCTAATTCCAAAATGTCAAGCAAACAAACTGGAGAGTTGTTCACACCTCATGGCTCTTTTTTATTGGGGTCAATAAGGATTTTAGAGCATTATAGAAGTTTTGTTAGCCCCAACATAGGCTAAAAAGCCTTGACCATCCATTGGCGATGTTTATTAACAACAACACGTTTTTGATACACGGAAGAAATAAGTAGTATGTTTGGACTGGTTTACAATGGTCAACAATTTTCCAGTTAACATACATAAATTTAACTGACACTTTATAAAAAAAAAATATGACAGAACTTTAATGTCTACTTGAGAAGAAGGTCACTAGAAGATGCATCGTGTTTGTCATACCTAGGAAAGATGTTTCCAAATAAGAGCAAAAATTGAGAAAATCTGTAAAGCACTATTTAGTGTGGAGGTTGCTTTTGGAGGATGTCCATATTACCATTCTTAAATATAATCAAAGCAAAAATATTTCTAATAATGTCTTACAGAGCTACAATATCATATGAAGGGAAGCAATGGGGAATATTCAAGCCAATTTGTAGAATATTAATAAAAGCAATAGGATTTTCTCCTCATTTTTAAAACTGTCCTTAAGGAAAAAGGTTTAGAATAATAAATGAGGAAGCCACACTTGAAGGTGTGGTATTAGCTAGGCTGGTTACAAAGAAACAAAACCAGTACTATGGTCTGGAGTGAGACAAAACAGCAGTCTAAACAGAGCATAAGAACAAGAAACTTTTCAAAAGAAGAATGTGTAAGATTCAAGAAAGATACAAACTAACATATTTATAAACCTTTCCAAAACCATGTCTTAAAAGGGTAATAAGAAAGATGTGGTGAAACAAAGACCAAAGGTAAGTAAGAGTTACAAATTTTATGTAAGAGCATTATCTGCCACATGGGACAATGAAATGTACAATGAGAATGCATGGAATGACTGAAATAGACAAGGGTCTGCTGGTTGGCACTGCCCATGTCACCAGAAAATTGTAGAGGATATTGTACGCATTCTAAAAATTGGTCTCCTGTCTACTATATAATAATATAAAGAAATAAATGTTATCAAGGGCATTTGATCCAGATCATAACCTAGGAGTTCCAAAAGATCCTAAACATTTAGTTTGGGTTTCACAGATACTGTATGCCTACGAAGCAGTAATTTTTGAGGAAGACATGGAGAGAAGAACTGCTCAGTTAATCATGTATGTAATAAGCAGTGAACAGCACTGGCATACTGAGCAAAGAGAATAGTTCTCAATTAGTTATAATCACACCTCCGATAAACCTCAGAACTGCATAAGAAATGAATAACACAGCAGAAACAGGATAAACTGTACTGAGTTGCTTTATTGTAGAAACAGAGCTACAGTAGCACTCATGATGATGAGGTGGGCATCACTGGCAAAGTACAGAGGTTGTTGTATCTTTCGGCTTTTCCTGGTTAGGGGTCGCCACAGCAGAACTCCGGTCCGCTTATGATTGGCAGTAGATTTTTACGTACCGAGTTGCCAGCCCTGCCGCAAAACCTTCAACGAAGGTACGGCCATTCATGCATGTCTCCACACAGAAGACTCATTAGCTGAGAATCGAACAGGACAATGTCTTACTGTGAGGCGACAATGCTACCGCAGCACCACCACCGCAGTTGGGTGCAGCCAGGAAATACAGATTCATGTATATAATGTAGCATTGTCTAGTGGCATGTAGCACCCATGTGGCAAGAAAGACAGCACAGCAGTCAACAGATACATCAGTGCTGGTGGCACAGCAATGTGACAATCATTGTCATCATTTAAGTGGGGAAGAAATGGGGTAGATGGGACAGTAAGAGACAGGAAAACAGGCAACAAAGAGAAAACAGAAAGTTCACCATAAACTATGAAAGGTAGGGGGAGGCAAGGTAATTGTCTTGCTTTGAGAAAGATACCTTTTCTTAAGTGTTACAAAAAGGAGTAGATAGGGAAGGTAATAAAAGATGACAATGGCATGTAGGAGGAAGGACAAATAACAAAAACTTACAGACAAATACAGAACACAGATACCAACAGACAGGATTAATAGAGACACGAAAGGTGGTGAGGGCAGTGGACACACAATCATACATAAGCGGAGGACAAATGATGATGCGGAGGGTTGGACAATTAAAAAGAAATAAGGAGTGACACATATGGGAGGAAAAACATGGGGATGGAGATAAAATGGGGTTCTTGCATCACTGGATGTATTGCATGCATGTTGCCAATGTTATAGGTGAGTTGCTTACCTGGCTTTCCGATGGCTAGGCCTGTTAATTACATGACTCATTCAGTTGTACCACAACACACTCCATGTTGCTGAAACTGACATCCAGTGGCTGGTGCACCTCAGCAGCCACCAGCCTCAAAGAAATGATGCCAGAACACTGCTGGAGACCCACCAGTCCACTTCTGGGAAAACAGCCTTCTCACCCATCCTGAAAAGCAGGAACAGAGGACACCAGTAATCCTGTCCAGGTCATCATCAATTGGTGGATGATGAGAGGTAGACCTGGTGGTCACTGCTGACTCAACATCACGGGAAGCGGTTAGTGCAGGCTGAGGTGACAGCAACCTCACATCCTCCTCCACAACTGGACCTACAGAAGAATGACACAATGAGAAAAATGATCACACATTAATGCTGCGAACACAACTGCAGTTGTTCAGTGGACTGCCACAGATATCATGGACACCCTGCTGTAGCCCAGCTTTGTTCAGCTACCACTCTTCACTGATGAATATTAAGGTATGCACTCTTAAGTGTAGATGCTCAAAAGTTAAGACAGAAGAAGACAATGGTACTGAATAAAAAACAAAAATGCTTACAGTGCATTTCTGGCTCCCTTTTATTAACCTCTATTTCTAACTCATTAAGCTGTTTGTAGTTTCATCAATTCATTACATTTTATTGCACATACTTAAACTCTACACACCAGAACAGATGATGCCTGTGTCATCACACAGCATTTCAACCAGATTATGCCAGACTTTCTTGCTCTTCAGCGGGTTACCATAAGTTCCCATCAGGTGTTCCATGAATTTCCTCTGAAGGAAATTCAGAAAAAGTTGGAGCCCTGTCTTCCCTAGTCACTAGCCATTCAATAAGGTCCACACCAGGAGCAAAACAATAGCCCTGTCTTTATGGATGCATGTTTTTCAATCAATTGCCATACAATGTAAGGCTGTACATCAGTACAAGGACATGGCTGTTTTGCTGCACCCTGATACTACAGACATGCTCATGTCATATGCATGGGCATACAGGTGACCTGCTTCATGTTCACCACAATGTGCAGAGCTTTTGCTGCCAGGTATGGATAGTACAGTGTGCAATGACAATGATTCACTGACAGTGGCTTATCTGTCTTCATCAGCATAGCCATGCTAACTGACTCATGCTACTGCTACATAAGACTTTAGTGCCATTTCAATACTCACAACTGTACAATTTCAAAATAGAGGAATTTTAGTAAATTGTCTGTAGCTGAAGAGATTTGCAAAGTTAATGAAGGAGTCCTTCCTGGTAAAATACCTTGTAAACAAACCCTATGGCTAAAGGTGTTGCAAGTGAGGCAGATGTGGTATATATGTAACTGAAACCCTGTGAGCCTGGGGCTGGGAAGGTTCAAATGGTGAGCATAGGAAACTATGGATAGGACATGTTGTAAGGAGTGTGGGATTACATGGCCATTATGTTCAGGCATGGTTAGAGTGCATAAATGAGGGGAGGCTGTGCATACCATGAATTGCAGCTGATAAAAATGTACAAAATGGGATGTTTGTAGCTATAGCTCTATGCAACCATTAGCAGATCACAACCCCCCACTGACTGACATGTTCTGCACACAGGTGTACAGTCATAATTCATTCCCCTTCCCTGTTGACTGTGGTCTCATAGTCAGCCATCCCCAGTCATGGGCATCATCCAGGTCATGGGCAACAGTGCTATCAGGATCAGAACATGGAACAGTCCATCAGAATGCACACATGTGATCCCTTAATTCTATCCCTTTTCTTTCACAGACTGTACAGAGCCCTGACACCTCAAACCAACACAATGGATGCTGTTAATGTCACATTATGGTGGCCTGATCCCACCACTGGAGACTGTGTTCTCTCATTATTCATAGCATCCCAGAGTATACACCTATGGAGCTCATCTCCTATCACCCTACCCATATTATAGCACTGCAGTCACTTGTTGCTGCACTCCCCATCTAAGTAAGTAATCATGACCTACCTGCACCCTAGCCTGTGTCATTTGATGATGTCAGATGCACATTGTCACCACTCCATAAACTGCCATGCACTACCGGGGTGTAGTACCTCATGCATCATTTAATTCTGTGCTGTCTGTGTCATGGCCCACAGCTATGGACCAGATGCCACTGTTTTTTTTTTCCAAATGCCACTGCATATCAGTGTTGCATTTTATTGCACTCATCTCTGCCTTGGCTATGGTACTGCTGCTGCTGCTACATGTTTCTCTCATAACTCTCCACCCCCATCCCTCTGCCACTGCTGTGATTGGTAAGGAGGACCTTGCTACAATGTTTAACTTCTGTTCAAGTTGTGTAATTTCATGTTGTGTAGCATGGTAGATATAACAAACATCTTGTTGCATCTCTGGAATATAAGAGTCTCTTGATGGATAACAATATTGTTATTTTAGTAGTCTGAATACATGCTCCACTACATTTCACATTTCTAAATTAGCTTTTTTTATATACACCATTTCAAACATTGTCTTGGTGTTGCACAATTGGAACATCAACCAGCATAATTTGCAACCACACAACCACAACATTCAGTATCTCTGTCCCTCTCTCTCTCTCTCACACACACACACACACACACACACACACACACACACACACACACACACACACACACACACACACACAGCATACAGTGTATGTGGCCTACTCACTTCTTGCATGATACCTGTGTATGTAGATCTGTTTGTCTGAGTGTGCAGCCATTAGTCAGCTGATCCAGTGGGACATCCCTCTCAGAGGAACCACTAGTGTAAGTTGGACATGTGCCAAAAGTGTGAATCATGTGAACCAGTCAGGTGGCACATAGCAGATTATAAATATTTCCCCAGGGCATTACAGAGAAGCTAGCAATTTAAGCAGAGAAAGTACCTTCTGGTGAAGTATTGCAGGCCCCCCAGACCAGGTAGGAGCTTGACAGCAACATGCAAGCTATCTGCTATGCCTAAAAGGCCTGCACTGAATAGCTTCTCCCAACCTGCTATCTCAAAGAGCTAGATCTAGTTTTCCACATGTTGTAGCATTATACCTAGGAACTGGTTTACGATTCACTAGACTGACATCTGCAATATCCCTGACATGTAGGTTGCTGGAATGTGCCTGCAGTTAGGACATGTTAGTATCCACAGGAAGATGTGTATCTCACATCCCCCTTGATTCTGCTTTTAGACAACTTAGTGCAAATGGTTCCCTTACAATATCCATGTCCGCTCTGGAATGTCTACCACCAGTTGGCTGATCTGTGAGCTGGTGGCATGTCAGAGACAGTTAAACACTTCTTTGCTCAAGTATCAGGGACAAAGCAGAAAAGAATGGGAAGAAAAAATATTACACTAATGTGCTTACAAAGTTACTAGGACAACTAGTTTGGCTTCAATGTGCATTTTCTGAAGAATGAGAAGTGTGAAGCTCTAACATCTGGTATTATTGACTGTCATCCTAAGTGATTTACCAGAAAATCAAAAATTTTACGATGGGCACAGCAAAAGTATGAGGCAAAATAAGAGACATTCTGCAAAATTAGGGACAATTGACAGGTATGTCAGGTGCTGTCAGTACTTTCTCTGGTGGCACAGAGAGTCAGAACATACAACTTTCTGGGCAGTTTGATGCTGATGCTGTGGTACTTTTCATTGCTATTTCTAGTATCACTCCCATTGTATACCATGAATCTCAATATTCAAAACAAATACCTAACCTAACCTGCTTTATACCCCACCTCATAACTACAATATTAACTTTTTCTGCCCTACGTACTTCTTTCATTCTCCTCTGTTTCTTTGAATTTCTAAGCACTAATAACATGCTCTACTGTCTGACAAACCCACTAATACACCTCTTCAGATGTTCATCACCTACTAATGCACAAACATTTTATACTATTATACTTGCCTCTACTTTCATATGAATGTAATATAATTAGCAAGTGTATGGTTAATTGTTAACGTATATTATTTAAAGACTGTTCATGTATATTACTGAATGCCTGTTTTAAAATGTTTGTAATATGTTGGAGCTTTTCTCGCAGGGCCTTCAATGAAAAGCGTTTTTTAACTATACCCAGTCAGAGAGACCTAGTAAACAAAAGCAAAATAAAAATAAAATGAAATAAAATAAAAAATAAAAGGTATGTGCTGCCATACAGCATGACCATTTTCTACGTTCCTGAATCACTCAGGCATTTTTGGTCCTTTGTTTGAATAATCAGTGCGGCTTATTTTATTGGAATTCTTTGTTTATATGTCATTACTCACTCATTAGCATGTGCTGTATACTGCACTATTTAGATCTTTGTGCAGCTTCGCTACCTGTATCTTTGCATCGCCCACAGTCTGCGGATCACCATTACCTGTCCTAGTTTGCATTGTATAGTATGCTAACTATCTACAAATCCCAGTCTTAGTGATTCTGCTGTTTACTGCTAGGGATGAGCACACCATAAAAGGTCTCCCAAAGCGAAGTGTAATAAAGTAAAAGGTAAGAAAGAAGTTAAGTTATGGCCATGTTTTTGAATATAATTTTGACAAATGTTTGTTAAAATACTGTACAGAATGAAGAGCTTTGATTATTTTTGCTATAACCACATTTGTTGATGCAATAAAATACTGAATTCTGAATGGACTACTCTTTTCCATGAAATGGGATATGTTTACATTCTGTGAGCTGCTTGAGTAATTATATAAAATGCTCTTTTTGAGAATTTTCTGGTGCTCTGGAAGAAAAATATTGCTGGGTAAGCATTTAAAATGTCGAGACCCACTACAGCAATTACCAAAACAAAGAATGGACTTGCATAAACCAAATCTGAGATGACCATTTCCCAGAATATTCTTTTTCTCTAAGAAATGGTGATCTTGGAGTTGGTATATATGTAGGTTTCTGGGTGTGGAGGGCTTGCCTTCCTGCAGAAAAATAATTTTAAAGGAGAAGAGCCATCTTTGAGATTCTCTGTCTTTTCCTTGGTTTTCAATCTTTTTTTCACATGTCAGCACTCAGAATTTTGACTGCCAGCATTTCAATACGGAGCCAAAATAGTGTGTTTTCAATAGTGAAATCCATTTACAGAAAAGAAGTAAAACTGAAACTTTATGCCAAATGTACTCTAGATGTCGCAACAAGAGTAGACATTTTCATTGGGGCTGATCCACGTGTTGGTCAGATTTTTGACAACCTTCCTTGAAGGACTAAGGAACATTGTAAGATGGAAGAATATGTTCAGGTATAGACACATGCACACACACACACACACACACACACACACACACACACACACACACACACACACACACATATCTATATCTACAGCTGTTATATAGACCAATAGCTTGCCTTCTGACAATAAATAAAATAATTCTAGAGAATTGTAAAAAGGGGAAGAATTTAAGTATGGCAGGGATAGATAAAAAAAGCATTTGACAGTATCCCACATTCATGGATAAAGCTATGCTTACAGATGTATAAGACACACCCTACACTGATCAATTACATTACAACAACCATGAATTAGTGGCAATCTACTTTGTAGCCAAGCCATAACAAAGAGCAAATTATTGTCTCAGGGATATAAATTGAAATTGGGACATTCCAGGGTCATTCTCTGTCACCGCTGCTGTTTTGTTTTGCCCTTAAACATTTAGGCTATTTATTTGCCATATTAGGCCATGATTACAATTTGGCTCATCTACTTTTTGAGGATGACTTAAAACTGATAGTTCATCAGATGAGAAGTTGAAAGCATGTCTGCAAATGGTTAAAACCTTCTCAGATGATATAAGAATGTCATCTGGTCTTGATAAATATGCAAGAACGTTTAATGCAGGAAAACAGCAGTACTATGAAAATATCAATCTGGAACAGGAATGTGATATAAAGTAATTAAAGTAGCAGGGATTGTATAAATATTTATAAATTGATTAAGGCTCAGCAATAAAACATGAACGAATGTGAATAAAACTCACTAAGGAACACTTTAGAAGACTAAAACTAATACTGAAAACAGCCTTGACATCTAGGAATAAAGTCCAAGCCAATTTGTTCTTCCTGATCATCCTGTTCTAACTTACAGTTACAGTTTTGGGGTGACTGACTGGCCCCAAAGGTATTTATCATTTGGACAGGAAAACAAGAAAAATACTACAGGCTTATCAAATGATATATGAAAATCAGTGTATAACAAGGTCATGTATTCCTCACTTTGAAGGAGGTTATTAGCCTCCTTGAAACTGATTATATGTATAGATCTGCAGTCATGGGACTACATACATACCTCCTGACCTCAGCAGATCCAAATATAGTGAATGTTTTAAAACATAAGGAGAAGAAGTCTAAGATGACCTCTCTGCTAAGTTTAGCAGAAGTATTTTGGTGTCAAGCTGGAATGGAAATCAAAAATCAAAAATAGAGAATGATGGCCAGCACTCCAAAGTGGAACAAAAATGAATTTATTGCAGTTGCACAGTCCAAAGGTGATTGCGAAGCAAGCACGTACCCAAAATTCAAACCCGAGGGGGCTGTGTATTCAAACCCAACCTTTAGTAAATAATAATAATGAGACATTATCACAGGAATTGGCCTTGGCACAACAGCATGCCTCTATGCATTTTGTTGAACTTTTAATTTAATTCTATGAACAGATGCTTGTTAAATTAACAATGGAAGTAATGTCTATTTGTGAGGAAGTTAAATCCTACGAGGGTCAATCTTTTTATGTAACTTGCTTCCAGAAACTCACTAAGGAGCTTATTATCCATGAAAAACAATTGAAAGAGAAAAAAATCCACAAATTTAATAGAGATGTGGATGATTACAGTAGGGGCAAGTCTTTTGGACACCACAAAAGTGTCAAATTTGTAAACCACGACCACTTATATTCATCTTATAAGAGGAAAAGAGATAGGTCTATACCGAAGAAATCGATAGGGCACACTAGTGAGACCTAGGGGGATGATTCCTCCTCCATTACTGACACTGAGACTGATTACAGACAGGGCTGACCAGCCTCTAAGAAATGCACTGTAAGTAACCCTTTAGGGAGGAGATGAAGGGGTGGAAGGAAGCATAAATCAAGCACCAAATGTAGACACACTTCTGCAATTACTGTTACCACATTAAATGGTATGTGTAATGTACACAGTATTTCATCGACACAATTGTCCAATACAGAAATGCAATTGTTGAGCAAAAGTTTAAATTCTGTGCCTGTATTGTTTTTGTTGCTGAAGATGTTATGGTTAATGATGTCTTTTCCTTCTGTACTTTATTAAATTTAAAGTTACATTTTGGTGGTGAGACCCACACTCAAGGATCTACTTACTTTAGATTCCACACATTACAATTTATGCCACCCATAAATAAACATGTGGCAACTTTTCAACAGTGTGTCCTCAAAGATCTACTCTTTAGAGTATCTGACTGTAATATTTTGCAACATAATTTAACATCGACTGAACTACAGGCTTTGAATAACCTCCAAAATAACATAGTTATCACACAGGCAGATAAAGGAGGGGCTATTCTGGTCATGGATTGGTCATTATATTTGGAAGAAGCACTTAGACAGTTGTCGGATAATATGTATTACATGAAAATGCCCTTAGATCCCATGCCTCATTTCAAAAAAGAGATTGATATGTTTTTGAAGTTAGCTTTGGAGGAGGGCATTGTTAAACAATCTGTCAGCTATCATCTGATGGTATCTGATCCCCAATGTCAATAGTTATATCTCTTATCAAAGATACATAAAGACTTAAATAAGTCACCTGGTAGACCAATTGTTTCTGGAATGGGATCTCTTACTGACCCCTTATCAGCTTTTCTTACAAGATATTCAAAGCTTACTAAGAGTGGTTTTATCAGTAGGCTACAGGACACCACTGAATTTTTAAAAATCATTTCTGATATTCAGATGGAGCCTGGGTAGATTATGTGCACATTGGACGTCACATCATTATACACAAATATACCCCATTGGGGAGGCCTTCTGGCATTGGAGTATTGGCTCACTTGGGTTCAGTTATATACACCTGGCTTTAATATTTTTTTGATATGCATTACAGAACACGTTTCAACTAAAAATGTGTTCTATTTCAATGGTAATTGTTACTGGCAAGTTAAAGGTACAGCGATGAGAGCTTCTTTTGCTCCCATTTATGCAAATCTTTTTATGGGATACCCTGAGGAACAATTGATTTATGATATCAATCATAATATCTTTATAGGGGAGATAGACATATAGCGTAGATACTTGGATGACTGTTGGATGATAATGAGATCTTATAATGTCAATTTAGAAGAATTTGTGGATTACCAGAATGGTAACAAATGGGGCATTCAGTTCACTCTACACCATCATGTTAACCAGATTAATTTTTTGGATGTAACTCTTTTTCAAAATGAGGATAATACCTTAAGTAGTACAGTTTATTGTAAATATCCACAGTATAATACATTATTACATGCTACCAGCTTTCATCCTCATCATATTATTCATAACATCCCAAAGTCACAGTTTTTTTGTATGCGATGTATTTGTTCAACTGATGATTCTTATGAATTTTATAAACAGGATCTAGTCAATAGATTCTCTGTCCGAGTGTATACACAGGAAAGTGTTGCCCAGGCTAGTAGATGGGCATCTATGCAGAGAAATACCCTCTTGGACTATAAACACAGGGATCAGGAGTGCACCACGACCCTTAGATTAGTCACCACATTTGGTTGTAACACAAATATGTTTATGGAGACTATTCATAAATACTGGGACATTTTGCATGCGGATGATAAACTGTCTGATATGCTCACATCCAAGTGCCAGTTTTCTTTCCATAGAGGTAAAAGATTAGCCTCTTTCTTTAGTCATTATAAACATAAGAACAATTTACATCATGATCAGGCTTTTCAGGTTGGGTTGGGTGGTACAAAACTCACAGGGTGCTATCCCTGTAGACAGTTTGATGTGTAAATATGTATCCAAGTCCAACCAGTTCACCAGTAAAAATACCTCTAAGGTTTTTGATGTTAAGTTCTTGGGTAATTGCAGTACTGATTGGATGATTTATTTGGCTACATGCATATGCTTTGCTTTTTATGTCAGACAGACGTCACATACTTTAAGAATCCACATTTTGGAATATATGAGCGATGTAAGGAATAAGAGGATGTCCAATGCATTATATAAACACTGTATTAAGCACCCTATGGCACAATTTAGTTTTATGATTATTGATAAAATTGTTGGGGACAGAGTAAACAAAATAGGCTGGCATGGTATAGTAAATAAGAAATAAAATTCTTGGATAATAAAGACTGGGTTGTCTCTTTTCCCCAGGACTTAATGAGCAATTTTAAGTATCCAATCAGATAGGTTCTAAATAATGGCTCAATATATAAATGTTTGTTTAATGCTTGTCAAGTTGTATTCACTGATGAAGGCACTTTTGGTGCCGAAACCATTTTGAATTTTCGGTACGTGCTTCACACGCACCTTTGGACTGTGCAACTACAATAAATTCATTTTTGTTCCACTTTGGAGTGCTGTCCATCATTTTCTATTTTTGATTCTGTTGTTTTTGGCCTCTGCATTCGCTATACTTGGGGAGCTTTATGTTATGGAAATCAAACCAGAAGTAGACAAAAGTCAAATAACAACTGAATATGCAAAAAAAAAAAAAAAAAAAACAAAAGAAAGAATATAAGGAGAAGGATCAGATGAGTAGGAAAGATATGTGTAAAAGGCACAAAGATCTCTTGGAACAACCAGATATTGATCAGGATTTGATGCAGTAATGGTTAAGGAGAGGTGAACTGAAATCAAAAGATGAAAGGTTAATAATGGTGGCTGTGGATAGTGGACTACATTCACATTGGTTTACAAAGTTCATTGAACATGTGGGAGAAACAGACAAATGCAGGTTCTGTAAAAAATAACTGGAAACAGTTGCACACCTCGATGCTGGATGTGATGCACTCATGGTAGAGAGCTTGTATACAGAAAGACACAATAATTTGGCATGAATGTTGCATTGTACAAACACTACTATATTGAAATAGCTGAGAAGCTTTGGAAACGTGAACCACAAAGCATTGTAGAGAATGATGAAGTTTATATCACATGAGAACACTCATTGTCATTAGTTCAAAAAATAGATGCAAGAAAACCTGATGTAGTAGACCATGAAAAAAAAGAAACATTGATTATTGAAATTGCTACAACAGTCATTACAGTGTCTTATGTACATATAGACACAAAGCCATAAAATACCAGGATTTGCTGGCAGAAACAAGAGCAAAGTGGAACAAAGATACCTAGACAATTCCAGTAGTAATAGAAGCAACAGGACTAATAAAAAATAATTTTACAGTCATACATAAATGTACTACCAATATATGTGATTCCATATGAGTTACAGGAGCCAATTCTGAGCATATTGCAATTGGTGAGGAGAACACTTTTAGTGAACATCAAAAACTGAAACTATACTGAACTTTGTACCCTGACCTAGAAATTAGATCCATCATGTCACGGTATTAGAAACCCAAAGACTTAGAGAAATTAAACCAAGGATATCCCAATATTTTCCTTAGTGCAAGTTGAAATTGTAGGATTACATCTTCATTCAAACTAATACATTTTTATATATGTACACAGCTGCTGAGTTTGTGGGAGGACCGTTGTCTAGAATTTTACCATACACTTTCAGTGTAGGTTCTGCTTTCATCTAGTATGGTCATAACAGTGGTATGGTTCACTAACTTTCAGTTTTGTTTTACACTCTGTGAATTTTCTTCAGGCAGAGGCAGAAGCTGTAGACACATAAAATGTAACAACTGAAAGAAAGTTTTCATTTCCCTTCAACTCAATCTTCATTAAATAAAACATATTTACTGATGCATATATAATGCAGAACATACACTTTAGGACAATAATGTGGTTTGATAATATTATGCTTAATAATTGTAAGCATATAAGAGAATTGTTTACAATGTATAAAGAAGTAATACAAGTAGTCATCTCTCACTAAACTAATACAACTAGTTATCTCTCACTAAATTATGTGCTGGTCATTCGACACTGCAACTTCCACTTCCATCACTTAACCTCCACTCTAGGGTTTGGTGCTTTACTAAGATTAGCCATATTATATGTGCAGTTAATATTGTGGAAGAAATTACTGTCTTATACAATTATCATACTATTAAATATTATCTGGCTGACACTAACAAAATCCTTTCTTTGCAATAATGGTCTGCATGTAGTTCAACTATTACCTAAGATAATGGCCACTGTAAATGAAATTATGTGGCAGTGCAAATACTTTTGTTTGTCTATAAACACATTTTATACATGATAAAATAATTGAAAGTGTACAGCTGTGTCTTACAGACATATGTATATATATGTATGCTTACATATAGTCTTTACTTAGAAATATACATTTGTAGTTATGCACACAATTATGTCATCACATAAACATATTTTATTTGTATACAGATGCAGTTCTTAGTACAGATATATTTAGCTTTCTTTTGCATTATATAAACATATAGATACATATTTGCAGTTACAAATATTTCTTCTAGCAAATACCTTCAGTTATGTAACCTTCTTACAATTTATTTTAAACCTATATTTCACATGATCCAGAAAGTGAAATACTTACTATAGAACTCTGGTCTTCTCACTATCACTTGGTCAACTCACTCAGCCAGCTGCACAGGCCTATGCTTCTGTAGGTCACCTTACCTATGTCTGCACTGAGGGCCAGAGAAGGTGATCTCTGTCAAGGATGACAGGTGATCACCCAAGTTCTGCCAGATGTTTATTTTCTTCTGGTCAGCCCTGCTAATGCAAGATTTGATCTTATCTAGGCATTACCCCCTAAGAAGTTAGAGCATTATCCTGATCTCTTTGTCAGACTAGCTGAAAGTGTGGCCTTAAGCCTTTGCAGGTGCTGCCATCATTAGAAGTGCCACTACCAGAATCATGAAAGCATAAGAAGGGCTATGGTTCACAGGTTTCCAACCACTCCCTCTAGGATGTGATAACCAGCAGGGGGATTAGAGCAGTTACTGTTATTATTGGTCAAATTTGGTTTAACCAAAATGATTTGTTGCTTACATATTTTTAAGGAATACATTCACATTTCGTTTATATGGTGAATAAAAGTCATTAATAATACAATCAGTTTTTATCTTGCTTACAACTGTTACTGCTGCTGCTGTGCCTTCCTTTTGCTGTCTTTTTGGAGTATTACACCTTAATGTCAGGAAGGAATACTTTTTTATACCTTCCTCATGCAGGATAGTATCAGTATTATCTATTTATTTGTTTGTTTATTTATCTATTTATTTATTTATTTATTATTTTTCATTTTTGGAAGGGGGAGGTTGTTTGCAAAAATAAATATTCCTGTGGGTGTCAGTACCAACCTTTAGTAAATGTTGAGTGCTTTGAGGTGATAAGAAGTGCCAGATTATGTTTGATGGGCAGGGTTATGATTCATGGTTGTGCAAATTCACATGCATATAACTCTATTGTACTTTTTCTAAAGATTGTCAAGTTAGTGAATAACAGGCTACCCTTGCATTCAGACTGAGACTCTGCATGTGTATGTAATTATGGGTTTTGTGTCACCTACTTTTTTTCTGAGGATGGAAGGCATGCATTCATTTTTGTGTTGTTTTTGTGGCATATTGTTTGAGGAGCAGGCATCAAGGCAAAGAAAGGATATATTTTGCCATGAGGAAAACTGAATACTTATGACAGCCTTAGGACATATGGCAAAACTCTTTTTGGAATAGGATGGGGTAAACAAGATGGAGGGCAAAGGCCTGGAATTAAGTAATTATAGATATAAATGCAGTCATGCAGTCATTAGAAGGAACTGTACATTAACACAGTGCAAGAAGAGAGTGAATGATATGATAGGATGTTAGATCCAAGGGGAGGCAGAGGGCAATTGCCCATATCAGTACTGGGGGCCTCCAACAATTATCCAATTAATACCAGCTGAGGACTACCTCCACTCCATTCATGGGGATGAAAATAACAGAGAAGATTGGAATAATCAGAATTGGTAGGGATAATGGCTATTATCAACATCTGTAGCAGGCAACACTCGTCTGATCAGGAAGATTGGTTTAAAAACAAAAACATATATTTATACAGAGAATTGAATGCTGACATGGAATGATTACATTAAATGCATGACAATTACTACAGACAGGTTAACCATCCATTTTTGCATATGATGACAATGAAGATAGTGTGCATGAATCTAGCTTTGTTTGTATGCTTGTTTACTTGTTATTTCCCTGAAATGCTAATTCCACCTAAAACGCAGCTTTTCAGTGCTTCTGTGGATCCCTAGTGACATCTGCACTGCTTACTGTACTTATTTCTTTGTTTCACTTGAAAGAAAGTTACTGTTTGTCATTTTTGCATTTAAGTTACCTGTAACACATTGCATTTAAGTTACCTGGCACTTGCTCACTAAAGCAATTATATAAGTCAGCACTAAAAAACTAAAAGCACTACACCCTCACAAACTCCCCTTGAGTACCTTGTTCCCCATTGGCCCTTTTTTTCAATTATAAAGGAATTCCCAATACTATTCTAGCATGTCCAAAGGTCAGTTGTCAATCTCCTCTCCGGTCCATCTGGTGAATCTGGGAATCTTGAGGCAATGTTACAACTGCCTCATGTACACAGACAATCCTCTCCTCCTACCAACAAATTCCAACACATGTGAGAGATGCAACCATACAGCCAAACTGGAGGCTAAGCTCTCTCAACTCAGTACTGGCGAAACTTGTCAGGAGGAGAAGGAAACCACACTCACTACAATTCCAGTCTCACATAGACCTACCAGGACAGCAAACCAAACACATAAACATACAAAAACATACTCAGAGGCTCTAAATAAAAATCTGCCTAAGCAGCAGAGACCTCCAAAGCAGACATCCAGGCAACCGCTACCCCAAAACAAAACACGTGCAACACATAGCTCACAAAGCCAGTGTGCCGAACAGTCACAGTCCTTAAGGCTAAACAACACACCCGATACACTTGTAATAGGTGACTCTATCGTCAGGCACACTGACATCCCGCTCACCAGGCTGAACAAGGAGAAGGTCACTGTGAGCTGCCTGTCGGGCGCTAGGATCCGCCACATAACACAAGCACTCAGGTCACTCCAAGGCAAGTACAAATATGACTCAGTCATTGTCCATGCTGGTTTGAATGACCTGAGACGTACCTCCCTGGACTACATGAAAAGAGACATAGAGGAGCTCTCTGAGCATGTGGCCCAGGCCGGTATGACCCTGACCTTGAGTAGCATCTTACCCTCACCAAGAATGATGCCACAATATGAAGACAAGATGATCAATTTCAACAACTGGCTTAAGTATTGGTGTCATTCAAAGGGGATCCAGTGCCTGTCAGCCTGGGATGACATGCTCGACAAGCCACGATGCTTTGCTAGGGATGGCTTGCACCTGTCACCCCTGGGCTTTCTGATATTGGCAAAGGCTCTTGCTACCCCCATAGTGCCTTTTTTAGGCAAGGCTCAAAAGACAAACCCACCTCCATAGGTATCACAAGGGATAAGAAACTAAGAGTAATGCTACTCAATGCCAGAAGTCTAAACCTCAAGATGCATGCACTCG
The DNA here is from genome assembly GCF_019279795.1 of Protopterus annectens. Taxonomy (NCBI): domain Eukaryota; kingdom Metazoa; phylum Chordata; order Ceratodontiformes; family Protopteridae; genus Protopterus; species Protopterus annectens. The sequence continues at coordinate 497,247,257 of NC_056728.1, read as the reverse complement.
ACACTCTCCTTAGCATGGAGAACATCGATATCTGTGCAGTAACAGAAACCTGGTTCAAGGCTCCTGAGAGCACCCCAGCACTACCAGGTTATACCTCATACCATGCTTTTCGGCCCCAAAACTTGGACCGAACCAGAAAAGGAGGGGGAGTATCAATATTCGTCAAAGATACCCACACCTCCAGGTTGGTGGCACAGTACAAAGCATCAGAGACTATCCATGTGCAACTAACTTTTTTTTTTTTTTTTTTTTTTTGATTGTTTTTTACTGTAAACTACTAGTATCTTAGTGGATCTTTTCTCCTCGGGCCTCTGCTGAAAATGGACATGTATCCAGCCAGACTAGCCCGGTTAACAAATGTAAAATAAAATAAAAATAAAATAAAATAAATAAAATAAAACTGCCTTCCAGTTTATAGCCTGCTACAGACCACCCTCCCAAACCCAGGAACCCCACTCGGCCTTCCTGAGAACACTGGGAAATATGAAGGTCTCTCCAAACACCATTATATTGGGTGACTTCAACTACCCAAACATAGACAGGGAGCATTACTCTAGCTCCAACACCCTAGCTCAAAGGTTCCTAGAATTTATAAACTCAAATGCTATGGAACAACTTGTTACCACTCCCACAAGAGGGGAAAACATACTGGACCTGATCATCACCAACATGGGGACTCTATGCTCCAGATCAGAAGTCTATCCCTCACTGGTAAAATCAGACCATAAACTAATCTCACTGGATATTCACATCCCGACCCCAGCCACTGCCCAGAAAACCACAGTGAAAAACTTCTCTAAAGCAAATTTCACACTCCTCAAAACCGAGGTGGAATCCTTCAAAGCCCCCGAGCCTGTGGAAAATAAGGCCCAGACCGCAGAATCCTTTATAAATGCATTCTATGAACACCTTCAGGAATGCATGGATCATGCAATCCCAAATAAAACCAAGACCCAATCCTCCAAATGCAGACATCCTGTCTGGTGGACCCCAGACATAAACAAACTATACAACAGAAGGAGGAAGCTACTACATGATAGAGCAAAATCCCAAAAAGGGAAGGCATCTCTGATCAGTGTTAGCAAAAAACTACGGGCACTCATAAAATCGTCTAAGGCCAGCTTTGAGAGAAAAATTGCACAGGACACTAAGGATAATCACAAGGCTTTCTTTAGTTATGTTAGGAACCTGGGTGGGAATTCCCAGATATGCTCAGAATTAGTCCAAAATGACAAAAAATACACCGAACCCACAGACATTGCCAACATCCTAGCTGACAGGTTCAGCGCAAACTCCCCACCAAAAGGGCAAATATCTATCCCAGCAGAGTGCTGCCCCCCTGACATCTCAGATGCTCAGGTAAGAGCCACCCTCCAAAGCAAAAAACACAGCATCAATGTGACCAGACAGTGTCCGGGGCTGCGTCCTACATGAACTCCAAGAAGAGCTAAACCCAAACATAAAACTACTGTTCAATCTCAGCCTTACCACAGGATATGTACCCAAAGAGTGGCGTACAGCAACAGTGGTCCCTCTCCACAAAGGTGGTGCCTCAACGGATCCTGGAAACTATCACCCCATAAGCCTGACTAGCTTGGTCTGCAAAGCTATGGAAAGGATCATCATGGACCTCATAAAAAAAGATATTGGGGACCTACAGACACTGGATCCTACCCAGTTCGGCTTTGTTAAGGGCAGATTCTGCCTCTTAAACCTAGTTGATTTCTTTGAAACAGTCACCAAGGCCATTGACGAGGGGAAGGTGGTCCACACAGCCTACCTGGACCTCGCAAAAGCCTTCGCTACAATAGCCCACTCGGGCATTATAGATAAGCTCACCAGCTTAAATATAAACCCCTATGTCACTAGATGGGTTGCAAACTGGCTCAAGGACAGAACCCACATGGTTAGAATTGCTGGAGCCATGTCAGACTCCAAACCAGTTACAAGTGGCATCCCACAAGGCTCAGTCCTGGGACCTCTCCTGTTTGGTATATATTTCTTGGAGGCACAGGCCAACACAGAAGGACTGTGGCTGACCAAGTTCGCAGATGACTGCAAACTGGGTGCTATAATCGACTTTCCAGCCGACACAAGCATCCTCCAAAAGGGCCTCATAGAAACAGACAACTGGTGCCAGAGCCATGGCCCCAAGCTAAATGCCAAAAAGTGTATAGTCATCCCCTTTGGCAAAAACAAAGTGCCCACAAATTACCACATAGGTGGTAATCCATTAAGTACGGAAGAAGTAATTAGGGACCTGGGGACCCAAGTTGATAGCAATCTCTCATTTGACAACCACGTGGCCAAAGTGGTTAGAAAAACATTTTATATAGCCCACCTAATCATGAAGGGATTCACATCTTGATCAGGGGAGGTCATTGTGCCTCTTTACTCATCCCTCATCAGGCCCATAATTGAGTACAATGCCCCTTTTGGGATGTACCTTACCAGACACCTGCAGCAACTGGAAAGACCCCAAAAGTACCTCACCAAGAGGATCAAAGGGCTCATACAGATGCTATATGCTGCCCGGTTAAAGAAACTCCAGCTCTACTCAGTGGCATACCGCCTGCTCAGAGGCGATCTATGCCTGACGTATAAAGCCATGTCCAACCCAGAATTAATGGACATGCTGCACCTCAGAAAATCCAAATCCCATTGAGCTACGCGCTCGAGAGACTTGAACCTCAGCACTGAAATAAATAGGACATGCTGGAGGGACAGATTCATAACCCAGAGGCTCCCTTCACTCTGGAATAAAATCCCAGTCCAGGTTAGGCAGAGTCCCTCATTGACTGTCTTCAAGAGGAATCTTGATGAGTGGATGGGGGATCGTAGGTTTACCCCGGGTATCACTTCTGTGTCACTGTTAGACAGAGGCACAGTATACTAACCTCGAAAAAGGGCATAGCAAAATTAATTTAAAATGGTTGGCGAAAGCCAAACACACTCTGGCTAGGCTTATAAATGCCCTAGGGCAGATAGCCTAGTATGAACCTATGAACCTGTGATGTGTTGGTCACACTTCCATCCTCAGCATACATGCTATTTCTTTCTTGGTAATGCTTCTGATTCATTTTGTACAGGGTTAGCAGTGGAAACAAAGAGTTCCACTATACCAATACATTTGTAAGACACCAGCTGCAGAATAGCTGTTGAAAATGCTGGTGATGATAACATAGTTATATTTATGAAGCAGCCTCAGGAAAGTGGCACATAGTTCCTAAGTTTAATGGCAGGATCTCGCACCTCACAACATGTTAGTAACTCTGCAGGAAGTGACAGTGCATCACAAAGTCAAGCACATGCTGATATTACATTCATGCTTATATGGGAAGGAAATACATGTCCCTCTACACAACTGTCTCCAAACCCAGAGGAATACTTTCAGGATGATGGCAGAAATTCAGAGCTAACAGTGTGCACAACAACACCTTTACAAAGGTGTGCCATACATAGGAATTTGTCACAGCTACCCCAGGAAACATGCAAAGCATAGTAAATGTGCCATGACATTATTATGACTCAGAGCAGTGCCACAGAGAGTCAGCTAGAAATGGTTAGAGTCCTCCAGTGTAAACATGGGGATTTCCAGCATTACATGGAAATGGCAGAGAGTAGGGATAATGTCATGATTACACTGATGCATAGTATGGTGGCACACCAAGCATCCGTGGCCACTTCTATTCTTATACTAGCTAATCTTTATCAGACTCAAGTAGAAATCAGTCTTGGGAGAGGAAGAGCATGAGGTACTGTCCAAACATGTGGGGCAGATCACATGACACTACAAGTACTTCTCAAGAAATTACTGTAATTAGTAAGGAGGCACAAGAACAACTGATTTCATGCAGGCCATGTCAGCATTCATCTACTTAGCAGGGGTTCTAATCACTTTCCCACAGTACTGTCAGATCAGTGTCTGCAGAATCACCTGTATCAAGTAGGTCATGGCATTGGACCAACACACCATCTAGTTCTCAGGACAGCCTCTGTTCAAAATGACTTACATCATCACCTAGCCTGTCATTACGAGATGTGCATGATGCATTTGACCTTGAGCTGTTGTCATTCAAATGTCGCATTCCTATTACTTCCATTTTGATTTTCACACATACACATATGTGAATGTTTTTATCTGGAAAAGGAATAAGTTATTGAAGTTTTAAACAGTATGTGTAGGGGGGGACGTATGACACTTTTCAAATGTATGCATTTCATTCTTGTAATTGTGTCACTTAAAACCTCATGGAAATATAGAAAGAAAGCTGTATTAACACCATTAATGCTCTATGCATTATCATTGTTACAACTAGCAATTACTTACAACTTAAAAGTAGTAATGTACAAGTATTCAGGGAAACAATAGTGAGATAATTAAAGATGAAAATGAGTATCATGTTATGTAAACAAACACTTTAGCATCGTCACTGCACAATGATGATATCTTTGTCTCTGAGGCCACAAGCTATTGTGTATAACAAAATGAAATAATCAGATGTGCAGTGCCTTAACAGACAACATAGTTCTGACTGGAGAAACACTGCATAATATAAAAAAACATTATGACATGTTTTCATTCAATTGCAAAGTATGAACTCATATTAAATCCCAAAATCACATTTTTAATTAATTGTACAACTTCAGTACATTCAGTACATGCATACTTAGTAAGCAACCTCAGAAGAATGTATTGTGCAAAACAGTAAAATGTGATTACTCCTTATATAATTCCTTATGACATCACTGCATAGGAGTCAATGAGCACTCAGACAATACTTTTATAAACAATAATATGAGAACCTGTTCAGAAATTAAAAATTATTTTTTAAAGATGATAAAATTAATGCCTGATGTACAGTGTGAATACACCATCCACCACACATAGGTTCACAGGTTCATAGTTATCTACTAGACTAAAGACCACCAGAGCCTTTATAAGCCTAACCATGCAATCCAACCTGACTGTGTCTCTATGTATGATGGGCATTCATTTATTTATTTATATTTGTTAACCAGGTAGTGTCCAACTGGGCAACCCATTTTCAGTGAAGATCTGGGGAGAAAAGCTCCATAACAATAATACAAAAAAGATTACAAAAATTTTACCAAGATTTACAAAGAACATACATAAAAGTTTAATAGTTGCCTACAGTCACAATTTCCAAAAAGAGAATGTAAAACAGAAAACATTACATTTCTTAAGCCTTACTACAGACAGGAATATGAACTCAATTAAGTACATAACATAACTAAAATAAACTATTGTGGTATTTCTATTTGGTAAAATTAAGACAAGGAGAATATAACAGAAAAGAACAGTTGACTGATAGCATGATAAACTAGACAGGAGAACTATAGGAGCATAGCCATTGTTGAGTAAGGTATTCCTTTAGGAGTTGATTGAAGCTATGACTATCTGTGTTTTTTATGATATTCTGGGGTAATAGGTTCCACTGTTTGGTTACTTTGAAGGAAAAGAGACAGTCACCATAGTAATTATGGGACTTTGTAACCTTGAGTATAATTTTTTCGGATGATCTAAGGGTCCTGGGGTTGGTATTTAGTTGTACTAGGTTGGAGAGTGCAGGGCAGTTTTCAGGTTTGTAGATAATGCAATGGGCACTGGTGAGCTGACTGAGCGATAACAGATTGGGAAATTCAAGCCAGTGCAGTTTTTGAAGAGCAAGGCAATGATAGGTCCTGTTGGGTATATTAGCAGCAAAATTTGATATTTTATTGTAGCAGGAATCAAGTAGATGTAAATCAGACTTGCGCAGGTTAGTGAAAAGTTGAGAACAGTAGAGAAAAGTAGATAGGAAGTGGGATCTGGCTGTGGATAGTCTGGCATTTTGAGTAAGGTAAGGTTTGGCCCTATACAGAGCACCAAATTTTGATGTGAACTTTTTTAATTGGGAGTGATATGTATTTATCAAACGTTAAGTTGCTATCTATTGTGACACCAAGTAGTTTTGTTTGGTTAACTGGTTCAATTATAGTGCCATGGAGTAGATAGAGAGAGGAAGTGGTTTGGCTTTGGATTTCCTGTTGGAGAAGATCATTAACTTTGTCTTGTTTGGGTTTAAGATTAGTTGAAGTTCATTTAGGTAATTTTCAATATATAGAAACTGTCTTTGCAGTTTATCTTGGAGTTCTTGGGGTGTAGGAGCAGAGCAATTAAGGGTAGCATTGTCAGCATATTGAATGATAGAAGTAGATTTACTGGCAGTGTTTAGACTATTTTTGAATATAATAAAAAGGAGAGGGCCAAGGATGGAACCCTGAGGAACCCCAAAAGAGTCTGGGAGGAGTGTGGAGAGTTTATTATCCCATTTAGTTGCCTATTGTCAATTAGTAAGGTAGCTAAAGAACCAGTTGAGAGCTGCAGAGTTGAGGTTGAAGGAGGCTAGAGTGTTGAGTAGTAGTTAGTGGGATACCGTATCAAAAGACTAAGATCAAAACTAAGCCATTGGTTCTAGGGCCTATACAAGCCTAGCCATAAAGGTACCCTGGTTTTTGCCACCCAAGAAAATTATTTTCCTGTGCCCCTGTCAAGCAGAGCCACAGAGGTGATCCCCGGGGTGAATTTCCTATTTCCTATCCAATCATCAAAATTTTTCTTGAAGAGTGCTAATGAGGAGCTTTGTTTGATATAGATAGGTAGTTTGTTCCAGAGTATGGGAAGTCTCTGGGATAGGAATCTAACCCTCCAGCATGTTCTGTTTATTGTGGTGACAAGGTTTAGGTTCCTAGAGCATGTAGCTCGGAGGGATTGGGATTTCTTTAAGTGGAGCATGCCCAACAGCTCTGGGTTTGACATAGCTTTGTATGTTAGGCAGAGATCACCTCTGAGTAGGCAATAAGCGACGGAGTAAAGCTGGAGTTTTTTGAGATGGTCTGCAAATGGCATCTGTTTGAGACTGGTAATCTTCTTTGTGAGGTATTTCTGCGGCCTTTCCGGTTGTTGTAGATGTCTTGTGAGGTACATACCAAAAGGGACGCTGTACTCTATAATGGGTCTAATAAGTGGTGAGTAGAGGGGAACAATGACTTCTTTTTTCCAGGACAAGAAACCTTTTGTGATGAGGTGTGCCACGTAGAAGGATTTCCTGACTACTGTGACAATGTGATTATCAATTTATTTATTATTTATTTATTTTACATTTGTTAACCAGGAAATTCCGACTGGACCAGGTCCATTTTCAGCGGAGGCCCGGGGAGAAAAGCTCCAACATCAAGTTATACAAATACAGTACATCCAGCATAATACACAAAACAGGTTACATCATGTATGCTGAGCATAGTAATATAACAAGAATTAATAAAAAACACTCCAGGTAAAAGATATAGAACATGGGTAAAAAGACAATGTCAGTCATACTTTGGTAAGAAAAGAAAATATATCAAGTAAGATTCTACAGTTAAAAGTACCCTTTCAGATGACCAAGCCTACAGGGGATCAGAGCTCCAGCATGTGATCAGAGAGGAATTTGTGGAGTTAATAGAGAGACTACTGTCCACCTGTGTCCCAAGGTCTCTTATCACACTTTTGATGTTAAGTAGACTACCACCTATGTGGTAGCTCATGGATACAGAGTTTTACCAAAGGGAATGACAATGCACTTTTTGGCATTGAGCTTGAGGCCATGGCTTTGACACCAGGCATCCGTCTCAGTGAGGCCCTTTTGTAGGATGTTCACATCATTAGGAGTTTCAATTATGGCTCTTAGTTTGCAGTCATCTGCATTATGGATACATTTCTCTAAGATTTTGGTTAGAGGTGAGAGAATGGCAATGGGCCGATAATTCGAGAGAACTTTTGATGGGCCTCCCTTGTGGTGAGGGATGATATGGGATATTTTCTAGAGTATGGGGACATAATGTTCTGCGATGGATCAATTGATTAGGATAGATACAGTATAGGTGATGGAGCTGGCAGCAGTTTTTAAGAAGTCACTAGGGAGTTGGTCAGCTGCTAGACAGGTTGGTTTTAGTTTTGATAGTTTTTTGATATAAGAAGTTTGTAGAGAAGTAGTTGGGTTTAGAGTTAGTGGAGGTAGGCACTGTAAGTGGTTGGCTAGATTTGTTGTTGTTTAGAAGTGAGGTGATAGTTATGATGAAATGGGAGTTAAATTGGGATGCTTAACATTTGGTGCTATTTGTTGTAGATGGGTCAGGGGTAAAGGTTTTGCCAGAGTTGAGGAGGTAGTTAATGTTTTGCCAAAATTTTAGGGGATTACATATGTGTTTTTGCTGACAGGCTAGAAAATAAGATATTTTGTCAGATAATATTTACTTCTTAGTTTGGCTTCTTAGTTGTTTGTAAGAGGTGAGATTTTCTAAGGTTTTGGAGGTTTGATAAGCAGTCCAGGCTCTATCCTTTTGTTTAATAAGAGATATAGCGTCTTTGGTTATCCCAGGCTTTGGAGCATATTTATCTTGTTGGAGCAAGGTTATTAAGGATTTTGAGGATGGTATCATTAAAATATTGTACACCTTGGTCTAGATGGAGTAATTTTAGAAGTGACCAGTTGCAGTTTAGAAGTAGGTAATTTAAGATGGTAGGGGAGAAGTTTTTTTTATAGGTTCATAGGTAGATACTAGGCTATCTGCCCTAGGGCATTTATAAGCCTAACCAGAGTGTATTTGGCTTCCACCTCCCTATTAGATTAGCCTACTGTGCCTCTGTAAAGTAGGTCACAGAAGGTACCCATTTAAGATTAGGTTACTGTGCCTCTGTCTAGCAGGGACACAGGAGAGATCCCAGGGGTGAATTTGCAATTTCCCATCCACGCGTCCAAATTTCGCTTGAAGAGGGTCAGCGAGGGGCTATGTCTAATATGAATTGGGATTCTATTCCAGAGTGATGGGAGCCTCTGGGAAATTAATCTGTCCCTCCAGCATGTCCTATTTATTTTTGTGCTGAGGTTTAGGTCCCTGGAGTGTGTAGCTCTAAGGGACTTGGATTTTTTGAGGTGGAGCATGTCCATTAATTCTGGGTTTGACATGGCTTTGTACGTCAGGCATAGATTGCCTTTGAGTAGGCGGTAAGCAACTGAGTAGAGCTGGAGTTTCTTTAGTCGAGCTGCATAGGACATCTGTTTGTAGCCCATGATCCTCTTGGTGTGGTACTTTTGTGGTCTCTCCAGTTGCTGCAGGTGCCGGGTAAGGTACATCCCAAAAGGGGCATTGTATTCAATTATGGGCCTGATGAGTGACGAGTAGAGGGGCACAATGACCTCTCTTGATCTAGATGCGAACCCTTTCGTGATAAGGTGGGCTATATAGAAGGTCTTTCTAACCACTTTGGCAACGTGATTATCAAAGGAGAGATTACTATCTACGTTGGTCCCCAAATCTCTAATTGCTTCTTCTGTACTTAATGGATTACCACCTATGTGGTAATTTGTGGGCACCTTGTTTTTCCCAAAGGGGATGACTATGCACTTTTTAGCATTTAGCTTGAGGCCGTGGCTCTGGCAATAAGCATCCATCTCTGTGAGACCCTTTTGGAGGATGCTTGTGTCAGCTGGAGATTCGATTATGGCCCCCAGTTTGCAACCATCTGCGAACTTTGTCAGCCATAATCCCCCCGTGTTAGCCTAAACCTCAGAGAAGTATATACCGAACAAGAGAGGTCCCAGAACTGAGCCCTGTGGTATGCCACTTGTAACTGGTTTGGATTTGGACATGGCACCTGCGATTCTGACCATGTGGGTTCTATCTCTGAGCCAGTTTGCAACCCATCTTGTGATATAGGGGTTGATATTTAAGCTGGTAAGCTTATTTATGATGCCCAAGTGGGGTATTGTGTCGAAGACTTTTGCGAGGTCCAGGTAGGCTGTGTGGACTACCTTGCCCTCATCTATGGCTTTGGTAACTGTTTCAAAGAAATCAACTAGGTTTAAGAGGCAAGATCTGCCCTTAACAAAGCCAAATTGGGTAGGGTCCAGTGTCTGGAGGCTCCCAATGTCTTTGTTTATGAGTTCCATGATAATACGCTCCATAGCTTTACAGACCAGACTAGTCAGGCTTATGGGGCAAAAGTTTCTGGGGTCCGTTGTGGCACCACCTTTGTGGAATGGGACCACTGTAGCTGTACGCCATTCTTTGGGTACATATCCTGTAGTAAGGCTAAGTATGAATGGTGACTTAATGTGAGGGTTCAGTTCTTCTTGGAGCTCATGTAAGACACAGCCTGGGACACCGTCCGGTCCCATAGATGCTGTGTTTTTTGCTTTGGAGAGGGCAGCTTTCACCTGTGCATCTGTGATGTCAGGGAGGTTACATTCAGTTGGGATAGGCGTTTGCTCCTTTGGGGGGGGGAGAAGTTTGTGCTGAATCTGTCTGCCAGGATGTTGGCTATGTCTGTAGGTTTGGTATATTTTGTACCATTATGCAACAATTCAGAGCATATCTGGGAGTTTCCGCCCATGTTCCTGACATAACTAAAGAAGGCCTTGTGATTATCTTTAGTGTCTAGGGCAATTTTTCTTTCGAAACTGGCCTTTGATGATTTTATGAGGGATCGAAGTTTCTTGCTAATACTGATCAGAGATGCCTTCCCTTTTTGGGATTTTGCTCTGTCATGTAGTAGCTTCCTCCTTCTGTTGTATAGCTTATTTATGGCCGGGGTCCACCTGACCGGTCTCCTGTTTTTGGAGGAGTGAGTCTTGGTTTTATTTCAGATAGCACAATCCATGCATTCCTGCAGGTGCTCAGAGAATGCATTTGTAAAGGATTCTGCAGATTGGGCTGTATTATCCTCTGGCCCAGGGGCTTTGAAGGATTCCACCTCAGTCTTGAGAAGTGCAAAGTTGGCTTTTGAGAAATTCTTTACAGTGATTTCCTTGGCTGGGAGTGGGGACGGGATATGGATGTCCAGGGAAATTTGTTTATGGTCTGATCTTACCAATGAGGTGTTAACCTCTGGTGTAGAACATAGAGTCCCCATGTTGGTGATGACCAGGTCCAATATGTTGTTTCCTCTTGTGGGAGTGGTGACCAGTTGTTCCATTGCGTTAGAGTTTATAAATTCAAGGAACCGTTGGGCGAGGGTGTTTGGGCTTGAGTAGTTTTCCCAGTCAATGTTTGGGTAGTTGAAGTCACCCAATAACATAGTGTTTGGAGAGACCTTCATATTCTCCAGTGTTCTCAGGAATGCCAAGTGGGGTTCCTGTAATAGAGTGGGTGTTCTGTAGCAGGCTACAAACTGAAAGGCAGTTTTGCCCACTGTTAGTTGCACATGGATGGTTTCCGATGCTTCGTGCAGTGCCACTAACCTGGAGGTGTAGGTATCTTTGATGAATATAGATACTCCCCCTCCTTTTGTGCTTCGGTCCGAGTTTTGGGGCCGAAACACATGGTATGAGTTATAACCTGGTAGTGCTGGGGTGCTCTCAGGAGCCTTGAACCAGGTTTCTGTTACTGCACAGACATCAATTTTCTCCATACTGAGGAGAGTCTCGAGTGCATGCATCTTGAGGTTTAGACTCTGGCATTGAGTAACATTATCTTTAGTTTTTTTATCTTTGGATTGTCTATGGAGGTGGGTTTGTCCTTTGAGCCTTGCCTAAAAAAGGCACTATGGGGGTGGCAAGAACCTTGGCCAGTATACGAAAGCCTAAGGGTGACAGGTGCAAGCCGTCCCTAGCGAAGCAACGTGGCTTGTCGAGCATGTCATCCCAGGCTGGCAGACACTGGATCCCCTTTGAATGACACCAATACTTTAGCCAATTGTTGAAACGGATCATTTTGTCTTTATACTGTGGCATCATTCTTGGTGAGGGCAAGATGCTACTCAAGGTCAGGGTCATACTAGCCTGGGCTACATGCTCAGAGAGCTCCTCTATGTCTCTTTTCATGTAGTCCAGGGAGGTACGTCTCAGGTCATTCACACCAGCATGGACAATGATGGAGTCATACTTGTACTTGCTTTGGAGTGACCTGAGTGCTTGCATTATGTGGCGGATCCTGGCACCCGACAGGCAGCTTACAGTGACCTTCTCCTTGTTCAGTCTGGTGAGTGGGATGTCAGTGTGCCGGACAATAGAGTCCCCTATAACAAGTGTATTTGGTGTGTTGTTTGGCCTTATGGGCTGTGACTGTGAGGCACACTGATTTTGTGAGATATGTGATTTGTGGGTATTGTTGAGGGTGGCTGTTGCTTGGATATCTGCTTAGGAGGTCTTTGCTGTTTAGGCAGATTTTTATTTAGAGCCTCTGAGTATGTTTTTGTGTGTTTATGTGTTGGGTATGCAGATGCAATAGGTCTGTGTGAGACTGGATTTATGGTGTGGGTGGTTATCTTTTCCTCCTGACTGACTGTGCCGGTCTGGGGTTGAGAGAGCTCTGCCTCCAGTTTGGCTGTGTAACTGCATCTCTCACATGTATTAGAGTTTGTTGGAAGGAGGAGAGGGTTGTCTGTGTACATAAGGCAATTGTAACATTGCCTCGAAATTCCCAGATTCACCAGCTGGACTGGAGAGTAACCTTGAAACTGACCCTTGGACATACCAGATTAGTATAGGGAACTGTTTTTTTTACTGATCAAATTAGGGAAGGGAACTGATTTTTCACTTGATCAGGAAGGACCAATCGGGAGTCTAATACTTATGAGAAGTCAAGGAGGGTGTAGTGCTTTAGTTAGTTAGTGTTTCCTTATAAGAGCTGAGCAAGTGCAGGGCTTTAGAAAGAGAATAGAGTGATTACTTTGAGAGTTTGAACAGTTCTAAGGGAAAAGGTGAAGAGCAGACTTTGTGGAGCCTGGAATACTTTAAACCTGTTTAGGCGGCACTGCCCGACGCTGCTCAGTGCGCAAAACCGCGTAAAAAGAGAGTTGTAGGGTTTTAAGAGAGAGAGAGATCAAGCAGTTTAGAATTGACCCAAAATGGCCAATAAAACTACAGCTTCTAGGTAGTAACCACTCCTCCAGGGACAGGCAGGCTGTTCAGTGTTAACCACTCCCACTGCTGAACACAGAGACTTCCCTTTAGCCCAAGCAAGCACTGGCCTTCTAGAAACTTCCAAACAGTTCAGAACAACAAATCTGTAACTGAACTTTCTTAACTTTCAGAAAGTGGGAAAAAAGCAAGATTTTTTTTTTCTTTTTGTTGTAGTTTAAAGGTAGCAGAGATACACAAGCAGTAAAATAATCACAACAGTGCAATAAATGACCACACACTTGAGTGCTAAGCCAAAATCAGATAAAATGCAGTTTTTAGAAAAAAAAATGATTTTAAATTAAGTGCAACACAGGAAATGCAGTAAACAGGCTCTAGATGTGTTCCAAGTACTGTTACTGTTACAGATATAAACTTTAGCAAGCCGGAAAAAGCCAAAAAGTAGGCGGCAAAGCAGTAAAACTTAACAAAAAATCAGAAGAAAATACTTAAAATCACAAAAGTGGCTCCTTTTCTTCTCTCAGCGTTTTCTCCTCTTGGTAGGTGCTTCAGCAACAACTAGCAAGCCTGAAAAGACGCCAAAACCACGAGGCTGCCTGGTTTTAAGAGAGAGAGATCAAGGAGTTTAGAACTGACCCAAAATGGCCAATAAAACTACAGCTTCTAGGTAGTAACCACTTCTCCAGGGACAGGCAGGCTGTTCAGTGTTAACCACTCCCACTGGTGAACACAGAGACTTCCCTTTAGCCCAAGCAAGCACTGGCCTTCTAGAGCACTGGCCTTCTTTTGTTGCATATGTGTTTGAAAATGACATTACAGGGGGAGTGTATGCATTTCTTTAGTAGAAAGGTAGGGAAGTGATCACTGAGAGAATCCAGGAGGCACCCAGCATGGTGGGTAAGGTTGGGCTTATTGGTTAGTATCCAGTCTAGAAGAGATTCTTTCTTAATGTGTTTATCGATTCTAGTGGGGGAGTTTATAGTTTGGGTGAAGTTGTGAGATGAGCAGGATAGCCAGTCCAAGTTGAAATCACCTAGCACTATAGTTTCTTAGTTGAAAGTAGAGGATGCCAACGATAGGAGACTTTCAATGGTAGGTAGATCTAAGGAGGGGTATGTTAGTTAGGATGTTTCTAGGGTTTATGTGTGTGTGGGGGGGTATGCTACTTTTGGCATTACTGTATGCCTTTGTCTATCATAGGCACAGGGGCCAGACCCAGAGTGAATTTCTTATTTCCCATCCATTGATCCCACCTACACTTAAATAGGGTTAGGGATGGAGTCTACTTCACATGGATGGGGAGCCTGTTCCAGAACAGGGGGATCCTCTGAGACACATATCAGTCTCACCAAAGAGTCTTATTTATATCATACACAAAATTTAAATCCTTGGGTCTAGTGATCCCAATGATGTTCATTTTGTGGCTGTGCAAAAGATCCATCAGAGCTGGATTTGAGGATGACTTGTATGCCAGGCATAGATCACTTCTCAATAACCTGTAGGAGACAGAGTGTAGAGATAGGGTTTTAAGGAGATCTGTACAGGACAATATGTTTATACCCTGGATGCTTCTGGTAAGGGACCTTTGCTGAGTATTCCAACTGTTGTGCATGTTTTGTCAGGTACATACAGAATGGGCATTATACTCAATGATGGGGCTGATAAGGGCCAAATAAAGTGGCACTTCCCTGGACCTGAATGCCATGCCCTTACTATTAACGTGGGTGATATGTTGGTCAAAGGTGAAATTACTGTCTACATATTCCCAGTTCCATGACTACTGGGTCAACTCTTAGGGGTGTCTTATTGATGGATGTGAATTAGCCTGGGTGGCAGTTTTCCCAAAAGACACTGTAATGCATTTCTTGGCATTGTGTTTTAGTCCATGACTTTGGCACCAGTCATTTGTTTGTGTTAGACCTTCTTGTAAGATATTTGTGTTATGGGGAATCTATGATGTCTTCCATTTTGCAGTCATCTGCAGACTTGGTCATCCAAAAGCCCTTGACATTAGCATATGCCTCATACAAGTAGATGCCAAATACAAGAGGTTCCATCAAGGATCCCTGAGGTACCCCGCTAGTGACCAGTCTCTTTTTGGAGGTGGTATCACCAGTCCTGACCTCCGGTGTCCTGTCTGTGAGCCATTTCACAATTTAGTGGGTTATGTAAAAGTATATGCCCAGTTTTGTTGAGTTTGTCAACTATACCCAAGTGGGGTACTGTATTGAATGCCTTAGCCAGGCCAGGTAAGAGGTATGCACAATTTTTCCCTCTTTCATTGCCTTGGTGACCTTTTCAAAGCAATCCACCAGATTTAGTAAGCATGAACTTTCCTTGACAAAGCCAAACTAGGTTGGATCCAGTGTCTGAAGGTTGCCTATGTCTTTGTTGATCACATGATAATTCATTCCATTGCTTTGCATATTTTTCTAGTCAGACTAATGGATCTGCAGTTTCCAGGATCAGCTGATGGTCCACCCTAGTGAAGTGGAATAAACATTACATACCTCCATTCTTATGCTACAAAGCCTATTTTGAGGCTATAGTTGAAACATGATATTGTCAGGGCCCATTGAGGGTGTTTTTTTGGCCTTAGTGAGTGCCGTCAGGAACTTCTCCCAGTTAATAGTTGGGAGGGGCATGTTAGTAGGCATTTCATGGAGGGAGGCACAGGGGAATGGGGTGAAATTTAAGATGAATTTGTCAGTCAGCAAATTCGCTATGTCAATCTGCTCAATGAAGGTGGCATCACTGACCACCAGTTTGGCGCACTAATGAGAGCTGCCTTTGAGGTTTCAGACATAGCTAAGAAAGGCCATGTGGTTGTCGTTAGCCTGTGAAGTATCTTGACCTCTAATTTTTTTTGTTGGATTTAATTAGTCCTCTTACTTTCCTGATTAGTTTAATTAGAGAGCTCCTATCATTATGGGAGTTGCTCTTCCAGATTTTAGTCGACGTTTGTCGTTTTGTTAGATATACTATTAAGGTTAGCATTCCACCAGTGTGATTTGTTTTTAGAGTTTGTTTTGAGCTTACTTCTAGTAGATATAGCAGCCTCTCTATACCCATTTACATGTTTGTGCAGGGTCTCTGTGAACAATTCTGCATAGGTTGTTGTGAACTCAGGCTTGGGAGGGGCATTGAATTTTGATAAACTATCACTTAATAGGGTGTAGTTTGCTTTGGAATGGTTCCTGTTACATGGTTTGTTGAGGTTACTGAGTTGAGTTTTATTTAAAAGGAGATAGCTTTGTGGTCTTGGCCTGACCCCACCAGTGAGGACGTATCATCTGGGCGGTGGGGTATAGTGCTCTCCCAGTTTGGAAAGTATGAGGTTCCGTATGTTTGAACCTGTGGTGGATGTGCACACTATCTGGTCAAGGGTATTTGTGTTAATAAAGTACATGAATCATTGTGCTTATGACTGTGAGGCAGTGTATGTTTTTCAGGCTATAGAGGGGTAGTTAAAGTCTCCTATAAATAGGGTATTTGCTTTAATGGTGAGTGTCTCCAGTAGGTCTAGATATGAGCTATAGGATTCTGGGTACATAGAGGGTGACCTGTAGCTTGCTAGGAAAAGGTATGGGATTTTGTCTATGTTGATATGCACATGGATAAATTCCAGGGCATTGTCCTGTTTAACCAATTTACAGTTATGGTTTTTGCTAATATAGATTCAGACTAATCCATCATTTGTCCCTGTCTGTGCAACTGATGGTCTAAATGTGTGTGAGGCACTGAAGTCTTCCACTGCCAGTGTATATTCTGTAGGTTTAAACCATGTATCAGTAACAGCAGAGATGTCTATATTCTCCAGAGTGAGGAGAGCTTGTAGGGGGTAGTTTCTTTTTTAGGCTCCTAGCACTGAGCAGTAACATCTTTAGGTTTTTTCAGTTTTATTTACTATGTTGATAGATTTGTCAATTTGACATTGCATAAAAAGGCTCTAAGCGTGGGTGGATTAAGTTATAGCCAATATTTTGAAGTTCTAGGGGAGACAGGTGCTGACCACCCAATGTGGTCTGTTAACCATGTCCTCCCATGTTGACAAATATGGAATCCTCCTGAAAAGACACCAGAAACTAAACCAATTATTGAAGTCAGTCATCTTTTCTTTGTACTGTGGCATCATCCTTTGGTTAAGGTAGAATGCTGCTCAATGCAAAACATATACCTACCTGGAAAAAAATCAACAATTTCTCTCTTCATATAGTCTAGGGAAGTACATCTCAGGGTGTAAACTCCCACATGGTATGGAATAGAATCATAATGTTACCTGTGATGTAGTGACTTCAGTGATTGTGTAACTTGGCAAATCCTGGCTCCAGACAAGCAACTAAATGTATTGGCTTGCCTTTTGGGTTTTGCTCTTGGGGCTTCACTGAGTATAGGAGTATGTGCAGTGTTTGGTTTTGCTTTTGTTGAGTGCTTTAGTGATTGTCAAGGATAGGTGATACCATTTATAGTTTAGGAGGTCTTTGAGGTTTGGGAAGATTGTTTTTTAGTTCCTCAGCATAAGATTGTCTATGTGTGTGGTGGATACTATGTGTAGTGGATGTAGTTTGTATGTGCTTGACAACCTTGTTTGCAAGGAGGATTTTTACCTCTAAGGAAATTGTGCATGTACATCTCCCACATACTGTGTTTTCTTTAAGGAATTAAAAAGTTGTCTGTGAATATGGGAAATCGTGTATGTACATCTCACATATACTATGTTAGTTTCTTTAAGGAATAAAAGGTTGTCTGTGAACAAGTTACAATTACTACATTGCCTCAGGATGCCCATATGTACCAAGGGTGACAGATACATTAGAAACCTGCATATCCATGTTGTCTGGACTGTATTTGGGTGGCTACTGTAGGTCATGGACTGGGTTATACAGAGGTCTTCTTGGTTGGTCTCTGGGGTTTGGCACTGCACTATGTTAGATTGTGCTAAGATTTGATAGTAGTGTTGTTTAATGTGCAAACAAGCTGTTCTAAGCTTGTATCTGCACAATGACTTTGTCTTAGGGAAACTGAGATACAAGATTCAGTTCTAAGGCAAGTTTTATAGATGAAATTTACTTTATGGGCATTTGTATCTATATAGGGCACTGCTAACCTCTTGATATAATAACAGCAGGACATTTTGCTTGTGAGTGTAATGCTACAACAAAACTTAAACTACCTTGACAAATGAATTTTAGGGACCTTTAGAATGATTTAAAGGCAGAATCAACTTTTAAAGCAAAGATAATGTAGTAGCTCTATAAACAGATAACTGAAGTAGAAAACAGTAAAATAAATCTCTTTATCTACTAATGCTGGAGCAGGATTAACTCAAGATCCTCTCAGAGTATGGCTAGGGTGCCAAGCAGATGGTAGCTCTGGGAAAATGAGCAGGAGAAAATTTGTAGTAAAGGAGGTTTAGTCAAGTGCAATACTGGTTTGTTGGCTGGGGACCTCGTATTAAGGCTATATGGAAAACAATGGGTGGGAAAGTACTTAAGTAGGTTACACAACAGACAACAATAATGAAAGACAGAAGGGAGAGACCTTGGAGGTCAGATTACCATAACAGGCAGAAGCCAGCGACACTGGACCTCAAGTCCTGTGGTTAGAATTTCATTAATGTTTAGCCTAATGCCTCACTGTGGGGTTGGGACAGACTCAAAGAACAGGAAAAACAATACCAAGGTAAACAGAAAGGCACTGTAATCAACTTTAAGCAGGTATATAGGGCTATAAAAAGTATGAAACACAAATCCTGGAACATAATTAACAGTACTGACACTACTGGAATATTACCACTGATTAAGGCACCAGATTAGTGGAATATAACTTTAACCAGGTATATACAGCTATAAGAAATCATGAAGCATAAACCCTAGAGCAGAATTCACAATACTACCACTGTTGCAAACCTACTACAGACTAAGGTACCAGACCACTTAGAAATGTACAAGTAAAGTTGTAATAAATGGTTAAATAAGGCTCAAATCCAGCATCAGATAACAGTCCTGACACAACTGTGAAAGAAGCTACAAGATTACCCAGACTGGGTTCAAAATACAAAAAAGCTACTTTTACATGTAATTCTACTTATGAAAATAGAAGTGCAATATAATGTTTAAACAATGCTAAGATCTTGCAGTAATACACAATTCTCACACAACTATAAATTAAGTTACAAGACTAAAAATCACACAACAAATTGAAAATGCAAACAGATAAATGGACAAAAAGCAGAGAAGTACAAAACGTACCAGCACACAGGTCACAATTTATGTAAAAAGCTTTTTTCTTCCCTTTTGTTCAAAAGCGCATCCCTTTCACTACTCAGACACTTGAAAAAAGACATTGGGTGGATGTAGCTCTGTGCTAAGTATAGCAGACTTTCTAAAGAGGCATACCCCTCAACTGACTAGATTTTCACAGAATGTCCAGATTTTTGCTTCAATATTTTGGTTTGTTCCTCATAACATTTTTGGTTTTCTGGCAAATCACTGAGGATTGAAGTTACTAAATAATGACATATATTTGGGTTTCAGACTACAGAAAATGTATGCTAACACAAATCCTGCTCCTGTAGCAACTTTCTAATCTTATAAGAGCAATATTTAAAATCTGCCTCTATATTGGGGCCTTTGCCTCCCCCTCCATTATTATAGGCTTTGTCCAGATTTCTTGCACAAAAGGTAGAGAAGTATGTAGAGAGTGATCCAATCAATTAAAGATAATACTGGAGTTCAAGTCCTGTGGTTAGAATTTTAGAAACCTTTAGCTTAATGCTTAAGTGGAGGGTGGGGCAGACTCAAAGAATAGGGGAAAACAGTAGTTAGATAAACAGAAAGGTGCTGTAATGCAACTTTATGCAGGTACATACAGCTATAAAAAGTATGGAAGCACAAACATTGGAATGGAATTCACAATACTGCCACTACTGCAAACCTACCACAGAATAAAGCACCAGAGCATGCAGAAATTTACCAGTAATGCTGTAATAAATGACTAAATGAGGCTCAAATCTGGCAGCAGATCACAGTCCTGCCACAAGTACGATGGAAGCTACATGATTGTCCAGGCTGGTCTCAAAACACAAAAGAGCTATCATTTACATGTAATTCTACTTATGCAAATAGAAGTATAGTATAATGTATAAACAATGCTAAAATTAGTACACAATCTTAACACAACTACAAGTGAAACTAAAAGACCAGCATCCTAGAGCAAACTAAAGAATGCAAACAGATAAATGGAGAAGAGCTAGAAAAGTACAAAAAAGTATCATCACACAGCTCAGTATAAGTGCAACATAGAATATTTAAGTAACATTTCAATAAAAACGTTATGCTTCCCTGTTGATGAAAAGCTTGTATCTCAAACCTACTGGAGTCTTGAATAAAATACTCTAGTCAGATATAGTTCAGTGTTAACTAAAGTAAACTTGCCAGAGAGGAAGCCAATCAATGAAAGCCAATACTGGAGCTCAAGTCATGTGGTCAGAATTTCAGAAATGTTTAGTTTAATTTCTCAGTGGAAGGTGGGGCAGACTCAAAGAACATAGTAAAACAATTAAAGGACCGTATATATGAGCATAATACAGATATTAAAAAGAGAACAACTAATGCCATTTATAAGCACATTTTGGCTAATTCTATACACCATTTTGTTTTTTTTTTAGTTATACAGCAGGTTAAGAAGGATGTTCAAGGCATAGTCACTTATGAACATCTTAATGTGGAAGAATTAAAATGACAGATTAGATTAAATGCCCTGACCCCTCCTGGCTTTAATGATGGTTGTACAATAGCACCAGTTTTAAAATTAAGGAATTATTTATTATAAACATTGTGTTAATACATGCAAACAAAGCCACACACACACACACACACACACACACATATATATATATATATACATATATGTATATATATATATATATATATATATATATATATATATATATATATATATATACATATATATAAATATATACACACATTTTATATATAGATTAATATTTTTAATTATATGAAATCATGTAATTTTTTATTTAGATTTGATTGGTTGGTTTGAATATAAAAGCGCTGATTGTGTAATTCTGCAATTGTGAATGTTCTGAGGAAGTTCCACGGTAGGGAACGAAAGCGCTAAACCTTTGTTTTTTGTGGTTCATTAAAGTTGCTTTTTTAGCTCAAGCAGACTCCATTTTATTTATAGCAAAGTAGATAGATCAGTTACAACTATACCTTTTATAACTCATCCGTGGGCAACTTGGAAAAGCAGAAAAATGTGATTATGAATTACAAATAGTTGGGAGAAGTCCTCATTTCCATACACAATTTTGCATCACTTCTCATTTGCATCTCAGTATTACTTCATTTGCTTAATCGTATTCACATCCATCATGTGGTAGTAGAAGTGGCCTCTATGAATCATGACTTTTCTGTGAAAATGTGCAGACAGCATGGAAAGCCTTTACATGTTCATAAAACGACTATGAATACCACCTAATGTTTGCTTCTGAAAATGATGAGGGTTTAAGTTCAACATGGCATATGCCCTGAAATTTGTCATAACATGACATTCTGAAATAAATATCAATGTAATGTCACATAAAAAACTAAATTTGCAAATGTTTACAAAATTAAAAATGTCTGGTACCAAGCAAACTGAAATCTATTCTGAATATACTTAAGTGGTGTCACAGTGTTTGAGTAAAATTTTGATAAAAAATAAGTTAAATCCTGAAACAGAGGCTGAACTGTAGTTCTGAAAAAGTGATACAACTAATCAGCACAGAGCTGTAGCTTTTGGCAGAGTAACACAAACAATCTCAAAGAGAGTTGTGAAAATGTAGTGAAAGATGTACTTTAACACAGAATAGGATAAAGGTGATGCTATGTGACCAATATAATAACTGATAAAGAATGCAAAGGGACAGACACCACATTACATCCTTTTCCAAAATATTCCTTTCACTGTCTATATACATCAGGTTATTCAGGTTGTCAAATTAACAATGGCATGCATACAGGAAAAGAAAGGGAGATATCAATATATTTTAACATGTAGAGGGATCCGTGCTTCTCCTGTAAAATGTGATGTAAAAGTCTGTAGAGAAATGTACAGCCTTTGAAACTCATCATAGAAATGCTTTCTTGGATCTGAGGGCCATGCTTATTGTGTGTGTGTGTGTGTGTGTGTGTGTGTGTGTGTGTGTGTGTGTGTGTGTGTGTGTGTGTGTGTGTGTGTGCGTGTGTGTGTGTGTGTGTGTATGTGTGTCTGTGTGTGTGTGTGTGTGTGTGTGTGTGTGTGTGTGTGTGTGTGTGTGTGTGTGTGTGTGTGTGTGTGTGTGTGTGTGTGTATTTGCATGTCCAGCTACTTCTCAAAGTCAGATGACATCTCCCTCCAAAAAGTGAACTGTAAGACCTTCTAGTGTTTAAAAGTCTGCTATTTCTTTTTAAACATTTATTCTGGTTTTGGGCAGCTTTAGTGCTTTAGTTCTGTGTTTTCACAGAGAATTTTGACTCTATAAATTGTCTCTTTATCAAAATGAACTTGTTTTCATAGACAGTAGTGTACAGATGGGGATAAATTTGTTTACCCACTATGTCCAGTATGCTGCCAGGGACTATCATGATGCACAGACATTTTACTGAGTTTTGTGTAAGAGTGAAGTAGGCGTTATTGTGCTTAGGATGGAAGGCAGCAATGCATAAAATAACAGCTCTACAAAGCGCAGTGTTGTGACTTAACCTATCCTGTTATATTATGCATTACAACATACCTATGTCTAACTGCTTGTAAAACATTCTGTACCTTAACATGATGCCTTGCACTGCTGAGCTGTGATCTGCTGTCATACCTGCCTGTTATATTATGGTAATAAGGGGATCAGATGCTATATAAATTTACATTTGTGGGAGCTTGCCAGCATCACAGTACCGGAGTGAAACAAGGTGGAATGTAATAGCAGATTTGTCTACAAAATATGGGACTGCATCACTGGTTGTAATTTTCCTGTCATGTATCACATGTATCTTTTGGGGGGAGTTGATAACACTAGCACTAGTGTTTACAGTCAGACTCCTGTGGTTTACTCTACTGGAACCATTGCTTGGAACAGTGTTGTACTGTTTATTAATGACACATGATTTGGAGGGTGGGCTCATTACAATGTAAAGTGGGTGCTTAGAATATTGTCATTGTGCAGTGGGGCAGGACTATGCACAATGTCTTACCCCATTATTCACTGACTTTTATGAATCACAAAGGGCTTTTGTGAGTCATTCTTTGATGCACAAGCCATACTTCATGGCTTACACTACCTATTAATATCGCACATAAATTATTTAATTTTGTTTTGTGTTTTTGCACTGCAAAGGTTTGTGTAGTACCACAAAAGACAGAATAAAGGAAGAAACAAATGCACTTACTAGGGTAAGTTATCTTTGTGTACTGATACACATTATGAAACTGCATGCATACCTGGATCTAGTTATCATAATGTGCAAAATATATTCATTAATATTACGTACTGAAGTGCAAGAAAAGCATTCGTTACCATGTATTTTATACTGATGATCAGTAAATAAGTAGCTGCCTATGAAATGCTTTAGACTATCGGTCAGCTTAATAATAGACTGGTATATTCATTACAGAAACCCTGCTTGTTGTGTTCATCTCAAGGAGATGTAACAAATGTAGAGTGCTCTCACATCTTCAGGTGCATGTGTAAAACTTAGCTTTTGTGCCTCTGCATTCCACAAACATGTCTAATCATATACCTGAAGCAAAAGTGACATAATCAGTGGGTAACTATAAATGTATCACCTTCCTTGTTTATGGAAATACATATATTTCAGTCTGTGTGATCTGGGAGATGATGTCATCCACCACTTTGCACTATGACTAAGTCATCTAAACATGCTACTTCCTCCAAGTCTTCAAACCTGGGTTCACCAAGAGACTTTGCTGAGGCTGACACCTTCATGTTGTATAGCTCTTCTATGTCGCATATCTGCACCATACCTGACCAAAGGTTTCCTTCTGTATGATCCCTTCTCATACATAGACAATAATCTTGTATGCTAGGTGTGAATATGGATCATTTTGAAGCTTTAGCTGTCTGTTCTACATGGCTGCAGGATGGAAAATTAAAAATATTGGGCATGTTCTTGTAGTGAAATGCATTCTGACTGAATAACTGGCTGACAAATAACTGATGACATACAAAAGAGCTACCTTCTATTCCTTGAGTCTTGTCTTGGTTGTGTAAGCACCATGTTGTTTCTATAATCCAGTTTATGGAAATGATGCTGTGCGTTATACTAAAACTTCAGTTAAGAACTTACCATAGAAGCCTGGAGAGAATAATATCTGCCACCAAAGGTTTCTTCCCAAACAGTGAGAAGCAGAGAGTTTGGAGCACAGGGGCCATTTGAGTGGATGACAGATACTAAATTGTAATGATTGTTTTAGTTAAAATAAACTTCATTTGAACACTCATTTTACATATCCAACTAAAGTTAAACAAAGTGTTGCAGTCAAACCAATAGAATGTATACCTCTTTGTTCAAGGTATGCTTTATGAATTACACAGATTTACCCACATAAATCAGAAGAGTTTGGCCAAGTGATCAACAGGCAATACAGGTTACATTTTTTTTGTGTATGTTTTTTCTGAATTTATTCACACTACTTGTCCCAGAATGATCATTAAACCCTGATAAAGTAACATTGTGTATTTCAGCTTTTCCCGGTTAGGGGTCGCCACAGCGGAACTCCGATCCGCTAATGATTGGCAGTAGATTTTTACGTGCCGAGTTGCCGGCCCTGACGCACAACCTTCAACAAAGGTATGCCCATTCACACATGTCTCTACACAGAAGATGCTCTAGCTGAGAATCGAACAGGACAACATCTTACTGTGAGGCGACAATGCTACCGCAGCACCACCACCGCAGTAAGAAAGTAACACAGATGCAAAATAAATTAAGCAATAATCTCTCTCCTATGCTTTTTGTCCCCTAATGTCTTACCCAGTTCTGTGTTTTTTTAATTAAGAAAACAAGCCCACCCACTGAATTCTTACCTTTTACTCCGCAAATTCTACTCTTGTGTGGTCTAAGTGAATTGAAGCATTTCTGACTCTTATGGCATCTCCTTCCAAGCCCAGCTTAACAGTAAAAAAAGAAAAGATGTTCACTGGCCTTTTGATGCTCTGAAAATTATGCCATTAGCAGTACTGGTGTTCCTGTTTGATTAGAAGCTCATCAGGAAGGAGGAAGCACGAAGCAACAAATAAGAAATTGAAACCTCACACTTTCTTGTGGGAAAGCTGCAGTGGGATCCTCCGAAGCAAGTCATAACTGTGGTGTAACCTGCTCATGGCAGATGTAGCAGATAAGCTTGAGGTATGTGACTATGTGGAAGCTCATTCTTGAAACCACCATAACAGGATGTAAAATGGCTGGAAGAACAAAAAAGCATGTCACATAAAAACTATACACAATTGCACTGTGATGGTCATGAGAGCCCACCACCCACTGAGAATTATTTGGCAACATGTGTACATAGCTGGGTCTTGAGAACCAGAGATCAGCAGAGAGGACCATAAAATAAAATAAGGGTAAAAAGTAAGTCAACAACACTATTCCAGTCCAGTGGAAGCCCACAGATGTCAAGTGTGGTACAAATATACAAATATATATGGTACAGACTGCTATATGGTGTACCCTTATTGTATTATGTAATGTCCCTGAATAACCAACAATCATGTTAATGTGTGTGAAAAACTGAAAGACTGCCAGCCCAGTTAGATAGAATTTTGTAGATAATTCTATGTAATTTGTAAATATTAATACAACCCACAGGCTGTTTCACAAATGCAAAGAAAACTGTGTTAAAATTTTAACTTCAAAAATGTAACCACAGTGTACTCTGCTGGAAGAAAGCTGATAAAGTAAAGCATTTTATGAATGTTTGATCTCAAAGCTCGGAGACAGAATGTCTGGACTAAGGAATTCCTTCTATTGTTTTGAGACCAGAGTTAATTGCTAGATTTTACATGTATAATGTCTTTTATTGCTGTGGTTTCCTGGTCAGGTGCAAGATACAAAAAATGTTAAAACTCTGGGTTTCTGTTAGCCTGGGAACCAGAGAAGAATGATGTAATGTAAAATGAGTCAGCAGTGATGTATTAACAATTTAAGAGATCTCAGAGAGAAAGAGAGAGCATTTTTGGATTTTGTCTGAAGAACATCCACTCACCAGCACTTGCTTGCTCTGTATATAAGTAGGATCTTAGAATTTAGTGTCTCTCTTAGCAATAGATATAAATTAGTAGGTTTAGTCTAGATGTTTTCTATATTTATGTCAGACTATTCTACAGTATTATTTTAAGCATTTTCCTGTGATATCTGAACTCTTGACTAGCACTGTGTTGAATTGAGTAGATTTGTCTTGTGTTTTTATTATCTATTATTAAATATTTTTAAACCTTTCAACTTTTGCTGTTTTGTGTATTGATAATTTAAGCTCTCAAGTTTGTTGCATGTACATAGTGATACTGTACAAAGCCACTCCAATAAGCCTTAAACGTCCTGGTCACACGTACTAACTGGATAATAATATTGCACAGTAAAATTGGACACCCTTTGGGAAGGGTCTTATTGGTAGCTGATAAATATGGCTTCTGGTGGCAGTGGATTAGTACCTTATAGCCTGTGCAGAAGGGGCACAGCTAATGAACTTGTGCCAGCCTTCCCCAGGAGTGTCTGTGTGGTCGTATATGAATCATATCTCAAAGTGTGTGTGTGTGTGTGTGTGTGTGTGTGTGTGTGTGTGTGTGTGTGTGTGTGTGTGTGTGTGTGTGTGTGTGTGTGTGTGTGTGTGTGTGTGTGTGTGAGGTACTTGTGCAGGGACAGGAAGCACTGGTTGGACAGAGGGAGTGCTGGGAGGACTTAGCTTGGAACCCTGGCTAAGGACTCCACTCTGTAGCTGTGCCAGTGGGGAGTCTTACTGGGGATCTGGAGAGAAAGGGAGAAACCAGCCCCAGACTGACTGGGATCTCTGTGTGCTCTTAAGGGAAAGTGTACTTTACTGTATGTGTATTTGTTATCCTTCCCAATGTGGATGCCTCTCACTGGTGTTAGTGGTGAGGATTGAGGCTCCTTGATTACTGAGTCAGTGCACGGGCATCACATATTAACTGGTTGGCAGTGGAGGGATGTCCACACCACATATTAATTGGTTGGCAATTGGCTTGTAGTGGTGTGGATAGTAAATTCCTGTAGCTTGTGTACAGTGATCACTGAAGGTGTTTTTGTACTCTAAATCAGCCATGCAGTGAATATTCAGAGTTCAGATCACAATTGTTTTATTTCTTTTGTTAGATTAGTTAGTCAGGGAGAGCAGGCAAGCATGTTAACAGAGGAGCATGGCAAGCTGACAAGGAGCCAGTTGGCTGAGATGTGCCAGGGTTAGGGACTGATGCATGGAAACCTGACTAAGGCATACATGATTGCAGCTTTGGTCACAGCTGCATCAGAAAACAGCAATCAGGAGGACGATCAGACTGGCCATGGAGGTGTACAACACTCAGAGAATGGACAGCTCAACCTTTCTGCAGAGGACTTAAAAATCCATCTGCAGCTAAAGAGACTTGAATTGAAGGCCAGGCATTTGGAAATAGAAGCAGCAAAGAGATTGAGACATCTACAGGCTGAGGAGAATGAGAAACTGCTATGTCTGGAAGCTTGAGGAGAAGGAGAGGCAGAGGCAGACCAAAAAGGAGACACTGACTTTTCACCAGAGTCATGGAGGTAATGGGGAAGGGAGTAACTGGACCCCAGAAGCACAAATGGTCAGTAAAGTTCTTCTGCAGTTTACAGAGGGGGGTAATTTTGATAGTTCCATTCATATGTTTGAGAGGGTATGTAAACAGTATGATGTTGACCAAAGGCTCTGGGTACAGATCCTGACCCACTTACTCCATGGTAAAGCTGTAAATGTACTTTTCAAACTGTCAGACAATGATTTCTTAAATTATACTGCTGTTAAGAATTGTTTGTTAGAATTTTTTAAGCTAACACCTGAAACGTATAGGACAAAGTTTAGTGAGCATATATGCAAAGTAGATGAAAGGGTGTGTGAATATGTTGCTGAACTGAGCACTTATTTTCATAGGTGGGTGAGTGGATGTCAGGTCACCACTTGTGAAGGGCTGGCAAACCTTTAGGTGAGGAAACAAGCCATCTGGTGGCAGTGAATTACTACATTATAGTCTGTACAGAAGGGGTACAGCTGGTGAACCTGTGCCAGCCTTCCCCAGGAGTGTCAGTGTGGTTATATATAAATTGTATCTCAAAGTGTGTTTGTGTATGTGTGTGTGTGTGTGTGTGTGTGTGTGTGTGTGTGTGTGTGTGTGTGTGTGTGTGTGTGTGTGTGTGTGTGTGTGTGTGTCAGCTACTGAGGCAGGGACAAAAAGCTCTGGTTGGACAGAGGTAGTGCTGGGAGGACTTGGCTTGGAACCCTGGCTGAGGACTCCATTCTATAGCTGTGCCAGTAAGGAGTCTTATTGGGGATCTGGAGAGAAAGGGAGAAAACAGCCCAGACTGACTGTGGTCTCTGTGTGCTCTTAAGGCAAATTGTACTTTACTGTGTGTGTATTTATCATTCCTAATGTGGACGCCCCTCAACTGGTGTTAGTGATGAGGATTGAGGCTCCTTGATTACTGGGTTAGTTCACAGGTGTCACAATGTGCACATAGCACAAACTGCTAGGATGTGCACCAGTCATATTCATTTTCCTTCTCCAGAGAGTTCATGTGTTTATCTGTGGGGTGCGTAGAGTTATCAGTGTTTACATCCTTGTCTGTCACCTGAATCGCACTCCCAACACCATTCCTTGTTAACAGTCACTGAGTTCAGTCTGCTATTGAAATGAATGATGTACAGTTCTACTGCCCAGTCTGCTGTTGAATGATGCAGAGTTCTACTGTTCAAGTCTGCAATTCCATTCAAACTGGTGTGCTTCTGCATTAGCTAACAGGCAGGTTATTTTGTTCCTGAATCTTTCATCCATAAGTGGTTTTGAAATATAGGAAACATTGTTGAAGAAGGCATTTTTTTTGTTCCCGAAATATAATTCGTGTTTTGGGTTTCACTGCAAAGGTCAATTCTGCTTATTACAGCTCTCAAACAAAAAAGTATCTTATTGTGACCCTCAAGGTTATAGCTATCACATTTAAAGATGAAGGATGATTAGAAGAGGGCAAAGGAAGATTTTTTCCTCAGGTTACAGAAAAAAAACAATTAATGCTACAGAGGTACTAAGTGAGATGTGGTTTTAATAAAGACTGTTGCATGGACTGGCTCATGTCCTGATTTGAAATATATCTGTATTTTAGTCATTATATCTATATATTTATATATATATATATATATATATATATATATATATATATATAATAGATGGATATCGACAGATATAGCTATATTTATAGTTAGATAGAGTAGAGAGAGGGAGAAAAAGATGACTAAAGCCTACTTCATTACCAACTTACTGATTTAGTAAAAGCCATAAAGCTTAACTACCAAACTGCTGAAATGATTTAATGTGGACAGTTTCCCTAAAAGCAAGTGCAGGAGGTGGGCCCCATGTATTTTTATAATAAAACTAAATTGCTCTGTGTGCACCAAACCTCTAGGTAAGATATAAATATTGTTAGAAAGTTGTCCATTGGGCCTACCTGTTTTGAACAAATGGGTTTCAGTATATCTGGCAACATTGGCATGACCACTCAGAGGTAAGTATGCACAGTCATTTAGGGATCATTGAATAATT
>NC_056728.1:497172512-497212512 GCF_019279795.1 Protopterus annectens | reverse complement strand
ATAAAGTAACATTGTGTATTTCAGCTTTTCCCGGTTAGGGGTCGCCACAGCGGAACTCCGATCCGCTAATGATTGGCAGTAGATTTTTACGTGCCGAGTTGCCGGGCCCTGACGCACAACCTTCAACAAAGGTATGCCCATTCACACAGAAGATGCTCTAGCTGAAAATCGAACAGGACAACATCTTACTGTGAGGTGACAACGCTACCGCAGCACCACCACCGCAGTAACAAAGTAACACAGATGAAAAATAAATTAAGCAATAACCTCTCTCCTATGCTTTTTGTCCCCTAATGTCTTACCCAGTTCTGTGTTTTTTTAATTAAGAAAACAAGCCCACCCACTGAATTCTTACCTTTTACTCCGCAAATTCTACTCTTGTGTGGTCTAAGTGAATTGAAGCATTTCTGACTCTTATGGCATCTCCTTCAAAGCCCAGCTTAACAGTAAAAAAAGAAAAGATGTTCACTGGCCTTTGATGCTCTGAAAATTATGCCATTAGCAGTACTGGTGTTCCTGTTTGATTAGAAGCTCATCAGGAAGGAGGAAGCACGAAGCAACAAATAAGAAATTGAAACCTCACACTTTCCTGTGGGAAAGCTGCAGTGGGATCCTCTGAAGCAAGTCATAACTGTGGTGCAACCTGCTCATGGCAGATGTAGCAGATAAGCTTGAGGTATGTGACTATGTGGAAGCTCATGCTTGAAACCACCATAACAGGATGTAAAATGGCTGGCAGAACAAAAAAGCATGTCACATAAAAACTATACACAATTGCACTGTGATGGTCATGGGAGCCGACCACCCACTGAGAATTATTTGGCAACATGTGTACATAGCTGGGTCTTGAGAACCAGAGATCAGCAGAGAGGACCACAAAATAAAATAAGGGTAAAAAGTAAGTCAACAACATTATTCCAGTCCAGTGGAAGCCCACAGATGTCAAGTGTGGTACAAATATGCAAATATATATGGTACAGTCTGCTATATGGTGTACCCTTATTGTATTATGTAATGTCCCTGAATAACCAACAATCATGTTAATGTGTGTGAAAAACTGAAAGACTGCCAGCCCAGTTAGATAGAATTCTGTAGATAATTCTATGTAATTTGTAAATATTAATACAACCCACAGGCTGTTTCACAAATGCAAAGAAAACTGTGTTAAAATTTTAACTTCAAAAATGTAACCACAGTGTACTCTGTTGGAAGAAAGCTGATAAAGTAAAGCATTTTATGAATGTTTGATCTCAAAGCTCGGAGACAGAATGTCTGGACTAAGGAATTCCTTCTATTGTTTTGAGACCAGAGTTAATTGTTAGATTTTACATGTATAATGTCTTTTATTGCTGTGGTTTCCTGGTCAGGTGCAAGATACAAGAAATGTTAAAACTCTGAGTTTCTGTTAGCCTGGGAACCAGAGAAGAATGATGTAATCTAAAATGAGTCAGCAGTGATGTATTAACAATTTAAGAGATCTCAGAGAGAAAGAGAGAGCATTTTTGGATTTTGTCTGAAGAACATCCACTCACCAGCACTTGCTTGCTCTGTATATAAGTAGGATCTTAGAATTTAGTGTCTCTCTTAGCAATAGATATAAATTAGTAGGTTTAGTCTAGATGTTTTCTATATTTATGTCAGACTATTCTACAGTATTATTTTAAGCATTTTCCTGTGATATCTGAACTCTTGACTAGCACTGTGTTGAATTGAGTAGATTTGTCTTGTGTTTTTATTATCTATTATTAAATATTTTTAAACCTTTCAACTTTTGCTGTTTTGTGCATTGATAATTTAAGCTCTCAAGTTTGTTGTATGTACATAGTGATACTGTACAAAGCCACTCCAATAAGCCTTAAACGTCCTGGTCACACGTACTAACTGGATAATAATATTGCACAGTAAAATTGGACACCCTTTGGGAAGGGTCTTATTGGTAGCTGATAAATATGGCTTCTGGTGGCAGTGGATTAGTACCTTATAGCCTATGTAGAAGGGGCACAGCTAATGAACTTGTGCCAGCCTTCCCCAGGAGTGTCTGTGTGGTCATATATGAATCATATCTCAAAGTGTGTGTGTGTGTGTGTGTGTGTGTGTGTGTGTGTGTGTGTGTGTGTGTGTGTGTGTGTGTGTGTGTGTGTGTGTGAGATACTTGTGCAGGGACAGGAAGCACTGGTTGGACAGAGGGAGTGCTGGGAGGACTTAGCTTGGAACCCTGGCTAAGGACTCCACTCTGTAGCTGTGCCAGTGGGGAGTCTTACAGGGGATCTGGAGAGAAAGGGAGAAACCAGCCCTAGACCGACTGTGATCTCTGTGTGCTCTTAAGGGAAAGTGTACTTTACTGTATGTGTATTTGTTATCCTTCCCAATGTGGATGCCTCTCACTGGTGTTAGTGGTGAGGATTGAGGCTCCTTGATTACTGAGTCAGTGCACGGGCATCACATATTAACTGGTTGGCAGTGGAAGGATGTCCACACCACATATTAATTGGTTGGCAATTGGCTTGTAGTGGTGTGGATAGTAAATTCCTGTAGCTTGTGTACAGTGATCACTGAAGGTGTTTTTGTACTCTAAATCAGCCATGCAGTGAATATTCAGAGTTCAGATCACAATTGTTTTATTTCTTTTGTTAGATTAGTTAGTCAGGGAGAGCAGGCAAGCATGTTAACAGAGGAGCATGGCAAGCTGGCAAGGAGCCAGTTGGCTGAGATGTGCCAGGGTTAGGGACTGATGCATGGAAACCTGACTAAGGCATACATGATTGCAGCTTTGGTCACAGCTGCAATCAGAAAACAGCAATCAGGAGGATGATCAGACTGGCCATAGAGGTGTACAACACTCAGAGAATGGACAGCTCAACCTTTCTGCAGAGGACTTAAAAATCCATCTGCAGCTAAAGAGACTTGAATTGAAGGCCAGGCATTTGGAAACAGAAGCAGCAAAGAGATTGAGACATCTACAGGCTGAGGAGAATGAGAAACTGCTATGTCTGGAAGCTGAGGAGAAGGAGAGGCAGAGGCAGCACAAAAAGGAGACACTGACTTTTCACCAGAGTCATGGAGGTAATGGGGAAGGGAGTAACTGGACCCCAGAAGCACAAATGGTCAGTAAAGTTCTTCTGCAGTTTACAGAGGGGGATAATTTTGATAGTTCCATTCATATGTTTTAGAGG
The DNA here is from genome assembly GCF_019279795.1 of Protopterus annectens. NCBI lineage: Eukaryota > Metazoa > Chordata > Ceratodontiformes > Protopteridae > Protopterus > Protopterus annectens. The sequence continues at coordinate 497,209,339 of NC_056728.1, read as the reverse complement.
GTATGTAAACAGTATGATGTTGACCAAAGGCTCTGGGTACAGATCCTGACCCACTTACTCCATGGTAAAGCTGTAAATGTACTTTTCAAACTGTCAGACAATGATTTCTTAAATTTTACTGCTGTTAAGAATTGTTTGTTAGAATTTTTTAAGCTAACACCTGAAACGTATAGGACAAAGTTTAGTGAGCATAGATGCAAAGTAGATGAAAGGGTGTGTGAATATGTTGCTGAACTGAGCACTTATTTTCATAGGTGGGTGAGTGGATGTCAGGTCACCACTTGTGAAGGGCTGGCAAACCTTTAGGTGAGGAAACAAGCCATCTGGTGGCAGTGAATTACTACATTATAGTCTGTACAGAAGGGGTACAGCTGGTGAACCTGTGCCAGCCTTCCCAGGAGTGTCAGTGTGGTTATATATAAATTGTATCTCAAAGTGTGTGTGTGTGTGTGTGTGTGTGTGTGTGTGTGTGTGTGTGTGTGTGTGTGTGTGTGTGTGTGTGTGTGTGTGTGTGTGTGTGTGTGTGTGTGTGTGTGTGTGTGTGTGTGTGTGTGTGTGTGTGTCAGCTACTGAGGCAGGGACAAAAAGCTCTGGTTGGACAGAGGTAGTGCTGGGAGGACTTGGCTTGGAACCCTGGCTGAGGACTCCATTCTATAGCTGTGCCAGTAAGGAGTCTTATTGGGGATCTGGAGAGAAAGGGAGAAAACAGCCCAGACTGACTGTGGTCTCTGTGTGCTCTTAAGGCAAATTGTACTTTACTGTGTGTGTATTTATCATTCCTAATGTGGACGCCCCTCAACTGGTGTTAGTGATGAGGATTGAGGCTCCTTGATTACTGGGTTAGTTCACAGGTGTCACAATGTGCACATAGCACAAACTGCTAGGATGTGCACCAGTCATATTAATTTTCCTTCTCCAGAGAGTTCATGTGTTTATCTGTGGGGTGCGTAGAGTTATCAGTGTTTACATCCTTGTCTGTCACCTGAATCGCACTCCCAATGCCATTCCTTGTTAACAGTCACTGAGTTCAGTCTGCTATTGAAATGAATGATGTACAGTTCTACTGCCCAGTCTGCTGTTGAATGATGCAGAGTTCTACTGTTCAAGTCTGCAATTCCATTCAAACTGGTGTGCTTCTGCATTAGCTAACTGGCAGGTTATTTTGTTCCTGAATCTTTCATCCATAAGTGGTTTTGAAATATAGGAAACATTGTTGAAGAAGACATTTTTTTTGTTCCTGAAATATAATTCATGTTTTGGGTTTCACTGCAAAGGTCAATTCTGCTTATTACAGCTCTCAAACAAAAAAGTATCTTATTGTGACCCTCAAGGTTATAGCTATCACATTTAAAGATGAAGGATGATTAGAGGAGGGCAAAGGAAGATTTTTTCCTCATGTTACAGAAAAAAAAACAATTAATGCTACAGAGGCACTAAGTGAGATGTGGTTTTAATAAAGACTGTTGCATGGACTGGCTCATGTCCTGATTTGAAATATATCTGTATTTTAGTCATTATATATATATATATATATAATAGATGGATATCGACAGATATAGCTATATTTATAGTTAGATAGAGTAGAGAGAGGGAGAAAAAGATGACTAAAGCCTACTTCATTACCAACTTACTGATTTAGTAAAAGCCATAAAGCTTAACTACCAAACTGCTGAAATGATTTAATGTAGACAGTTTCCCTAAAAGCAAGTGCAGGAGGTGGGCCCCATGTATTTTTATAATAAAACTAAATTGCTCTGTGTGCACCAAACCTCTAGGTAAGATATAAATATTGTTAGAAAGTTGTCCATTGGGCCTACCTGTTTTGAACAAATGGGTTTCAGTATATCTGGCAACATTGGCATGACCACTCAGAGGTAAGTATGCACAGTCATTTAGGGATCATTGAATAATTTTGGAGAAAGATTGTACCCCTTGAAATGAACACAAAATATTAAAAAATAAATCAGAGGTTCAGAGTACATTAACAGATTGTATTTTGAAGTTTAAACACATTAAATAAATGTACCTTTTGTGATCTTATGTACAGTTACCATAAATGTACTGTTACTGTGTCATGTGGCTGGCAAGGGAAAACAAAGAATAATTTGATATACTAACATTTTACTGATGCACTGTTGACCAGAATAATACAGCCGAAAGAAAGAAAGATAATGAACAAAAAGGTGCATGATATTAAGATTAAGGAATGGAGAGGACCATCATTCTGCAAAATGAGACTGAATTGCACAACACATGCTAACAGCAGACAGGCACTATTGTGTTTTTGCACAGAGATTGAATGGGCATAACAGGGAAGGGACAGCAGAAATCATATACTAAAGGAGATGGGCTATACTGGCATTAATGTTTGACTGATATGGCTAAGGAGAGCTTAATAAAGCCTCATAACACTCTACAGTTGTACAGCTTTCCTTCAGGACTGAAACTCCCCAGCACATACCCCATCCACCCCCTCCATCTCTTTCGTGCACCCAGAATAACCATTTGTTTTCTTTTTTCACTTTCTCCTATTTTACTGTATGCATTTTTTGTGAATAACTCTAACAGTTGTACTCTATTCTGTATTCAATGTACTGCATTTCGTTCATACTTCCTTGTACAATCTTTTGCCATGTATCTGTAGCCTTGTGTGTTATCAATATAACTAGTAATATGCCTCCAAATGCGTGCAGTTAGCCTGTGTTTCCATTTCCTTAGCTTGCCAGGGCTGAGTCTGAAAATGTTCTGTGCGTGTGTCAGCATTCTACTCCAGTTTGAACAATCAGATAAAAATATAAATAAACTAAAACAGAAATCTGATAATGGACTAAAAGCCAATATAACAGCCCAAATGCAGAAGTAAATGTGTTATACCTTGGTATTAATGCTGCATTTTGCATGAAAAAGGTAGGTAAGCAAATGCAACCTTTAATCTGTACCATCCACTGTCAAAACCAGAGCATGAGTTATAGGAACTGAAAAATCTTGAAGAATCTTTATAGTTTTAGAGAATCTACATTATTGTTGTTTTTATCATTTGTTCTTTTATTCTGATAAACTGTGCATGCATGCACACATGCGCGCACACACACACACACACACACACACACACACACACACACACACACACACACACACACACACACACACACACACACACACACACACACACACACACACACACAGACACACACAGACACTTTTTATATATTTTGCTCTATTCAATGTGCTTTTGACAGAATAAACTGGTGTCTCTTTATGTCTATATGTTGGCGTAGTCAACTGCAGATTTTATCAAATGCCATCATGTTAATGTTTATGAGATTTGATTTGAGTTAACATAAGTGGCTTTGATATTAGGGGAGGGAATGTAAGTGCGAGTGTTTGCTGGTTAAGGGCCAGGTAGGACAATACTTTTACACAATTGTGCAGTGTGTGGATAGTGTATCTGTGTATGTAAATGTTTGTGGGTTAGAGATGGAGTATTGCAAATGTTAGGGAACAGTTTTAGTAGTATGAGTGTGTGTGTGTGTGTGTGTGTGTGTGTGTGTGTGTGTGTGTGTGTGTGTGTGTGTGTGTGTGTGTGCGTGTGCGTGCGCGTGCGTGTGCGTGTGCGTGTGTGTGTGTGTGTGTGTGTGTGTGTGTGTGTGTTTGTGCGTTGCATGTGTTCTGTATCCACGTATCTTGTGTAATAGTTCAGTTAGAGAAAAGGTTTTTCTGTAAGGAAATGTATAGGGTTGTGGTTAGGGGTAGAGGCAGGGGTAACAAAAGGTTAGCAAAAGTGATTATTTATTGATTGATTGATTGATTGATTGACATTTGATAACTGGTAAAGTTCTTCTGAGTAGAAGCCCATTTTCAGTGGCGGCCCATGGAAAAAAAAGCTAAAGATTATTAAAAAACATTTTAAGAATATTAATTTTACAATCTTCAAAAATAAAACAAAGACATCTGAAGTTTAATTAATTATATCAAATTAGTGATAATATAAAAACATTGGCTAAGAAGTGATATAAGTTATATGACAATCATTTGATATTTATAGACATTTTAGACAGTTTGTAGAGAAACTAAAGGTAAGTTAGTCTAATACAAACAGTCATTGCAATATGATATGAGGGGAAAAACAGGCTTATGGTATATTTAGAGAGAAAGTCAGGGAAGAGAATTTGATAGATGTAAGAAAGTAAGTGAGGAAGGGAGAGTAAAGAGGTATAAGGAATGAAAATGTACTTTTTCACATTTGCAGATGTTGTTTATCCTGGTTTTGAGCAAGAAGAAAGACAGATTTTAACTAGGAAGTCTTTCAGAGTGATTTTAAAAGATAGGAGGGAGGTATTGACTTCATGGATGCAGGTAAGGACTTCCAGACTTTAGCAACCTTGTACAAGTAAAAAGCAAAATAAAACCCCTGGAAAAGTGCCAGATATAAAAACAAAATGATAAATCCAACTAAAGGCATTAATGGTATTAATGGGAATTTTTCTTTAAAACCCGACTTGAAATGTAAGGGCTTACATCATTACACAGTTTAATTGGATTGATCTGTTAATTGATGCTGTTATATATGGTTGTGTTTTTGTGATTGTCTTTATATTCTGATGAAGCACTTCGAGTGTGAAAGTGCTTACCTGTGTTTATTTTATTAAAGTATTTTATTTTAGATACTCTGCCATGCTGTGCCGTATCTGACACTTTTCCAGGGGTTTTCCCTTGGACATGGCAGAAGTATTCCGTGATGTGGTTGAGTTGGACTATGTGCCTGTGAGTAGAAGGAGAGAAGGATTTGAATGGTTTAATCGTCTGCTATAAGCTGACTGTAATCCATTACTGCAGCACAAAGGACTGGGCAATGAACTTGAGGCTAATACTACTTCTTTTAATATGAACTTGCTGCATAGTGCCTTAAAGAATCTAGAGAGTGATATTTATAAATTAAAATGTTTGCAGTGGCAACGCCTCCATTTGGAGGCTAGCCTATACCATCATGTTATATCCAGGGGTCTGTGTACACTAAAGATGCCCACTTATGGTGATACTTATGTGGATTTATTGAGTAAGTGGCAACAGCTTAATCTGGACTTGGGTTATGCTTATAGTCACTTGCTCATTGATTATTTCAAGCCATATTAAGCGGAATTAGCTGCCAATGTTAAGAGGAAGCAAAGTAATCTTTTTGCTGACTTCCCAGGTGATGCCTGTGTGAATGCTTTTGACAATATCATTGATGGGGTTGGAGCATATGATGCACATTTACATGCACAGAAGGTTAGGAAGTTAAATCAAAATATTATTGATTTCAGGAAGGGCCAAGGTTTTGCCTGGCCACGACATACTCAAACCACCAATGACTAACCAGGTTTTGGCTCTGACACAGTTGTTTCCAGGAAGAATGACCCAGATGCAAGCAATCAGAATGAGACTTTTACCATGTCTCCAGAAGCTCTGATTGTGGCTGCTACTACTAGTTTACTTGGCTCTATCCCTGAAGGAGCAGCTGTTGCACCTCCTGTTGTGAGGAGGAAAATGAATATGGCATCACAGGTTGATTTAATGCAAGGGAATAATTGACTGGATTTTCCTTCCTTGCCTCTACCTCTACGATCAAGCAAACGGCTATGGAAGACAGAGCCAGATTGCTCAGCAGAGGGTGGAAATGGAGGAGACAGCAGCCTGACCCTCCCTCTTCATTCAACATGAAACGTTATCTGCAACAGGTCAACAGTCCCTGATAGTGAACCTTTCGACTAAGTCTCTTACTCCTTTACAGATTTCATTACTTGAGCATGGTCTATCATTTATACCAGCACAAAGTGGTAGATATAGTGATGTTGTGCTTGACATTAGATCATTCACTAGGAATGTTATGCTAAGAACTATTTTTCCTGATGAGAGTTCCTCTGTTAATTTTTCTATTGGCTTCTGAAGGCCGAGTTCATTTCAACCTCTGCTGAATCCTGCTCTAGACGTTTTTTGCAGGAGATGTGAATCGGATCTCTTTAGATTTTTTCATCAGGATGCAGCTGACATGACATTTAGAGCTAATAATAGATTTTATAACATAACAAAGGAAGAGACTACAGCCCTGAAACAACTATGGGATGATACTGGCATTATTGTTAAACCAGCAGACAAGGGAGAGGCTGTCGTGATCCTTGACTACCAATATTATAGAAATGGGATTTTGTCACTATTGACTGATGAGAATGTTTATAGGTCTATCAATGTGGAATTTGTTAAACTGTTGAAAAGAGATGTTTATAACATGCTTTCAGATTGACTAGCCATTTAATGACTTCTAGTATATGTAATTATTTAACATTGGAACATCCAGTTATACCCATCTTTCAAGGGCTTCCTAAGATTCATAAGAATTTTTCTAATCCACCCCTTAGGCACATAGTGTCTGGCAGGGGGTGGCTTATGGAAACATTTTCTATATTTATTGAAAAACATCTTAGGAAAGTTTTGAATGAGGTCTTGTTTGTTTTAAGGGATAGTAAACAATTTTAAATGACTTATATGCTTTCACCAGCAGCCAAGGTGTGCTTACCAATTGTCTCTTAGTGACCCTGGATGTAGAGTCACTTTTTACAGAGATTCCCAGTTTGACAGGAATTGAGATGACCAAAGACTATTTACAGCATCATGGTGATTTCCTCAGCTGATCTGATTGATTTGTTATGTTTATTTCTGGAGACTGTTTTAGATAGTAATGCTTTCATGTTTAAGGATGCTGTTTTTCTACAGAATGTTGGAGTGGCTATGAGCACTGTATGTGCTAATAGCTACGCCAACATAGTTTTGGCATCTTGGGAGGAGAAACATGTTTTTCATGGTCATACCCAGACATCTATTTTGTTTTATAGGTTCATAGGTAGGTACTAGGCTATTGGCTCTAGGGCCTATATAAGCCTAGCCAAAAAGGTACCTTGGCTTTCGCCACCCAAGAAAATTATTTTCCTGTCCCCCTGTTGAGCAGAGCCACAGAAGTGATCCCCGGGGTGAATTTCCTATTTCCCATCCAATCATCAAGATTTTTCTTAAAGAGTGCTAATGAGAAGCTTTGTTTGATATAGATAGGTAGTTTGTTCCAGAGTATGGGAAGTCTCTGGGACAGGAATCTATCCCTCCAACATGTTCTGTTTATTGTGGTGACAAGGTTTAGGTCCCTAGAGTGTGTAGCTCGGAGGGATTGGGATTTCTTTAAGTGGAGCATGTCCAACAGCTCTGGGTTTGACATAGCTTTGTATGTTAAAGCTTCAGCAACTAACCAACCAGTAATCCAATAGCAAGAAGACACAAACCTCACCGTTTGCTGACCAGAACTGTTCAAGTAAAGACAACCACTTCAGTACGTTGGCATGCACTTCCAAAATTATATAAAGCCACCAAGGAAGACGAAAAAGTAGATGTAAAAAGCTTTTAATCCACAGCTCAAAAGAACCAAACACCATCTTTTGAGCTGTGGATTAAAAGCTTTTTACATCTACTTTTTCGTCTTCCTTGGTGGTTTTATACAATTTTGGAAGTATATGCCAACTTACTGAAGTGGTTGTCTTTACTTGAACAGTTCTGGTCAGCAAACGGTGAGGTTTGTGTCTTCTTGCTATTGGATTACAGCTTTGTATGTTAGGCAGAGATCGCCTCTGAGTAGGTGATATGCAATGGAGTAAAGCTGGAGTTTTGTGAGACGGTCTGCATAGGGTATCTGTTTGATGCTGGTAATCCTCTTTGTAAGGTATTTCTGCAGCCTTTCCAGTTGTTGTAGATGTCTTGTAAGGTACATACCAAAAGAGCCATTGCACTCCATAATGGGTCTAATGAGTGACGAGTAGAGGAGAACAATGACCTCTTTTTTCTTGGATGAGAAACCTTTTGTGATGAGGTGTGCCACATAGAAGGATTTCCTGACTACTGTGGCAATGTGATTATCAAAGGAGAGACTACTATCCACCTGTGTTCCAAGATGTCTTAGCATACTTTTGGTGTTAAGTAGCCTACTGCATATGTGGTATTCAATAGGTACAGAGATTTTACCAAAGGGGATGACAATGCACGTTTTGGCATTGAGCTTGAGGCCATGGCTTTGACACCAGGCATCTGTCTCAGTAAGGCCCTTTTGTAGGATGTCCACATTGTTAGGAGTTTTGATTATGGATCCTAGTTTTCAGTCATCTGCAAACTTCATTAGCCAAATACCTTCTGTGTTAGCCTGTACTTCAGAGAAGTAGATAAGAAACAGGAGAGGATGCAAGACTGAATTCTGTGGTACTCCACTTGTCACTGGTCTGAAGTTGGATTTGGAGTCTGCTATTTCACAGTGTGGGTTCTGTCAGTGAGCCAGTTGGCAACCCATTTTATGACACAGGGATTTATACCTAGTTTAGTGAGTTTATCTATAATTCCAGAGTGGGTGATGGTGTTGAAAGCCTTGGCGAGATCTGGGTAGGCTGTGTGAACCACCTTACCCTCGTCTACGGCTTTGGGCACTGCTTCAAAGAAGTCTATCAGGTTTAGGAGACATGATCTGCCTTTTACAAACCTGAACTGGATGGGGTCCAGAGTTTGGAGATTATCAATGTATTTGTTTCTAAGTTCCATGATGATGTTTCATGGCCTTGCAGACCAGGCTCGTCAGTCTAATGATTTGTGGATGACATATTCCTGTTGTGGTGAAGTACATCTAAGATCCTACATGAATTTGTAGACTATATACATACTACCACCACATTCTTGAGATTTACCAGCAAGGCATCTCAGTTTTTTATAGATTTCCTTGATGTCACCATAGACAGAGATACTACTGGCCATTTTAACACTGGCGATTTCAGGAAGAGCTGCAGATGTAATGCAGTCTTACATAGAGGCAGCATGCATCCTAGCTTTGTTTATAATAATATTTTGCAAGAACAGACTTTTAGGATGTCAAGGTTGAATAACCTTGATTATAGGTTTGGTAGTGACTTAACTAATCTGATGTCTGAATTTAGACACAGGGGATATGATGATCAGGCGATCAGAGAAGCATGTAGATCTACTAGAGGGCTTAAGATTAGTAGAGCCAGGCCATATTTTTTCTGATTCTAATACACATGGAACCCCGAATGGTATAATGAATGTCTCTAAAAGCCTCCCCATTATCTTACATTTTACCACTGATGTAGACGCTATACGTTGCATCATTAGGCACAATTGGTCCATCTTGCAAACTGATGAAACCATAAAGGGCATTGTTGGCAATATACCTTTGTTTAGATATAAGAATAAAACATCCTTAAAGAGACAATTATGTTATAGAATGCACTGGGCTCCAAGAGAAGGGCCTGTTACACAACAAGGTATGAGGAAATGCATTAGGAGTCATTATTGCCAATTTATAGAGCTCAGTGACTTTTTTGTTCATCCACGTACTGGCCATATTGATAGGTTTAATGTTTCAGCAGATTGTCACACCTGTAATATAATTTATCTTGCTCCTTGCATAGAATGCAATTGTTTCTATCTGTGGAAGAGTAATCGCACCTTATTTGAAAGAATAAGAGAGCATTTCTATAGTACTAGGATGAGTGACATCAGAAGTGTAATAGCTAAACATACTTTAGAGAAGAGTGCTGTTCATACCTTTTTTTTTAGAGCCATAGAATTGGTTTGTGAGAATGAATGGGGGATGACTTAAGGAACCTTACTGAGTTTAGGGAGTTACACTGGATCATACACCTACAAGCTCACAGGTCACCAGGTATTAATGGGAAGGTCTCTTTAAAACCCTACTTGAAATGTAGAGGCTTACATCATTAAACAGTTTAATTGGAATAATCTGTTAATTGATGGTGTTATATATGGTTGTGTTTTTGTGATTGTCTGATGAAGCACTTTAAGTGTGAAGGTGCTTACCTGTGTTTATTTTATTAAAGTATTTTATTTTAGATACTCTGCTGTGTTGTGCCTTTGGTGGGATTTTTACTATCAACCATGTACGAGTACAGACAATGCCCAGCAGATTTGATAGGCTTGTAGGTAGACAGGAGTTTTTGGTCACTGGCTCGCAATGACTGACTGGGAACATAGTTGTGCAGAATGTTTTTTAGTGCTGGACAGGCAGATGGATGCTGAATAATTTTATAGGTGGTAAGAAGCAGTGTATATTTTAGTTTATGAGGCAGTTCTAACCAAGTTAGGCTTTTTAGTGCTATATAGTAGTGGGTTCTGAAAGGGGTATTTGCTGCAGATTTAGCAACTTTGTTGTAGCATTTTTCAAGTTTTGATTTTTCTGATAACTGGAGGTTAGTAATGATGGGGGTACCATAAAGAAGTGTGGGGAGGAGATATGAAGTAAAACAGGTTGTCTGTCATTTCCTGATGCTGGATAACTGCAGTATAATCTACTGGTCAAGAAAAAAAGGGCCAGTTACCAACTCAGCAAGAGGTCTTTAGAGTGCACAAAATTATTTCACAGAAACTGTCAATCACAGAGCAGGTCAGATTATAACTGAGAGCAATCAGTTTATAGCTAGTACAAAGCAATTAACAAAGAGATGCAAAGTAACACAAGTTGTCTGTCATTTCCTAAGTCTAGATAACTGGCATATGCAATATAGACCACTGAGCAGGGAAAAGGGGACAGTGGCCAACTTAGTAAGGGGTCCTTGGAGTGCACATATTATTTCACAGAGACTGTCAACCACAGAGCAGGTCAAATTATAACTGAGAACAATCAGTTTATAGCTAATACAGAGCAATTATCAAATAAAGACAAAGTAAAACAGGTTGTCTGTCATTTTCTGAGGCTAGATAACTGACATATGCAGTATAGTCTACTAGTTAAGAAAAAGGGGACAGTAGCCAACTTCGTAGGAGGTCCTTAGAGTGCATGTACTATTTCACAGACACTGTCAATCACTGAGCAAGCATGTACTTGAATGATTAAAGTTAATATGCGGCAAGTTTTTTTATGATAAATGTGCTTACCTCATGCAATGACAAAATTCTGAGTAAACGTGTAGGAGTAGGGCCTTGTGGCTGAGCTCCTGCAGTACTTAGGTCAGATGTAGTGACCGCACGTTCTGCTCTATGAAGGAAGATAGTGACTAAGTGTAAGAGGAGGCAACATTCCATAGAGTGAGGTGGAGTGGGGGGGAGCTAACATTTGCGCAAATATATATAATATGAAGCTTTTCTCTAGGCTTCCACTGAAAAAAGGCTTCACCAGTCAGACTTTCTCAATAATAAAAGGCATAAAGGGAAGATAGTGACTAAGTGTAAGTGGAGGCAACACTCCACAGATTAAGGTAGAGTGTGTGGTAGCTAACATCTGTGCAAATATATAAAATATGAAGTTTTTCTCTAGGCCTCCACTAAAAAGAGTCTTCACCAGTCAGACTTTCTCAATAATCAAAGGCATATATAACGATATGTGTATATATATATATATATATATATATATATATATATATATATATATATATATATAGATATAGATATGAATATATGGATGTATGTCAATGCATCGAAAAATCAACACACTGAAAAGCAACTGATTGACCACAGTTGGTCAAACAGCTGCATATAAAAAATAAAATCAAAAAAACAAACAACATTGCTTTTGCAGGGGGCAAGCCCTCCCTGCACCTCCCACACCACCTGCCAATAACATATACCAACTCCAAGATTGCAGTACATTAGGGAAAGGGTAAATTCCCCTATCCGCTCTGTACCAGTATGTTCAATTAGCTGATTTTCAGGTGTACTAGCATTTTTTTTGGTTCATCAAGTTATCTTTTGAAAACTTAAATATAATTTATATAAATAAATATATATATATATATATATATATATATATATATATATATATATATATATATAGTTTATCCAACTTCTTTGGGATGACAGAGATGCACCAATCCCATAATCCCATAAACTCTCTCCCACAAATTGACAATCCTCTAAATTGCTCTTAATTTTGTATGTGTGTGTGTGTGTGTGTGTGTGTGTGTGTGTGTGCGTGTGTGCATGTGTGCGTGTGTGTGTGTGTGTGTGTGTGTGTGTGTGTGTGTGTGTGTGTGTGTGTGTGTGTGTGTGTGTGTTCTTATATAAGTCGATGCCCTCCTGAATGAGAAACCAAACAGTCCCAAAAATCTCAAATACTTCATGTTATAGCTATAATATTGCTCCATAAAGACCTATGGGCAATAGAAGAAGAAATAAATATTTGTTTCAATGAATCTACATGTCACAAAAGAAGAAAGATAAAAAAACTTTGAAGACAAAAGACAGAAAAGGCAACAATGGGTACTATTATAACATTGTCTATAAACATATTGATTTGCCTTTTCAATCCATTATACATGATTAACTGCAATGGGGAAATGCAATATATGCACATTTTTCATAAAAAGTAACATCCATTTCTGAGCATAATAGTTAAGGCAGTATAGAGCCAAAAAGTATCTCAATATAGCAAACCAAATAAAAAAAAATACCCGACACACTAAAATGTATTGCTTCAGCATGTCTCATCATCCAGGTTAGATAGCTGTGTCTTTATTTACAAAAGAGGGCTTATACAGTAGATGTTAACTAAAAGTATAATGGGTAGTGATTTCAAATCAAATTCTGAAGCAAGATGCAGAGAATATAGGAAAGACAGCAACAGTTTTAAGTGATGTATCAAAAAATATACTGGTCAGATATTTTTTTACAGATAAGGGCAGACTAAGACTGTGTATCAGAGGCAAAATATTATAATTTCTCTCCTGTCCATAGCAAACAACACTGTGGCCAGTCATCCCATAGCTTAATCAACAAATGTTTCCTCTTGCAAAGTTGTCAATTGGCTTCCTAAGGGCTGGATACCATAGCAGCTCCCTCCCTATAGTTTTGGTAGAGTGTGTGTGTGTGTGTGGGGGGGAGTATTCTATGTGTTCTGTGTCCGAGTGTCTTGTGAAATAGTTATGTTAGGGAAAGTTTTTTTTCTTTTTTTGTAAGGTAATATAGGTTCCTAGGTTCATACTAGGCTATCTGCCCTAGGGCATTTATAAGCCTAGCCAGAGTGTGTTTGGCTTTCGCCACCCATTTTAAATTAATTTTGCTATGCCCTTTTTCGAGGTTAGTATACTGTGCCTCTGTCTAACAGTGACACAGAAGTGATACCCTGGGGTAAACCTATGATCTCCCATCCACTCATCAAGATTCCTCTTGAATAGAGTCAATGAGGGACTCTGCCTAACCTGGACTGGGATTTTATTCCAGAGTGAAGGGAGCCTCTGGGTTATGAATCTGTCCCTCCAGCATGTCCTATTTATTTCAGTGCTGAGGTTCAAGTCTCTCGAGCATGTAGCTCGATGGGATTTGGATTTTCTGAGGTGCAGCATGTCCATTAATTCCGGGTTGGACATGGCTTTATACGTCAGGCACAGATCACCTCTGAGCAGGCGGTATGCCACTGAGTAAAGCTGGAGTTTCTTTAACCGGGCAGCATATGGCATCTGTTTGAGCCCTTTGATCCTCTTGGTGAGGTACTTTTGGGGTCTTTCCAGTTGCTGCAGGTGTCTGGTAAGGTACATCCCAAAAGGGGCATTGTACTCAATTATGGGCCTGATGAGGGATGAGTAAAGAGGCACAATGACTTCCCCTGATCTAGATGTGAATCCCTTTATGATTAGGTGGGCTACATAAAATGTTTTTCTAACCACTTTGGCCACGTGGTTGTCAAATGAGAGATTGCTATCAACTTGGGTCCCCATGTCCCTAATTACTTCTTCTGTACTTAATGGATTACCACCTATGTGGTAATTTGTGGGCACTTTGTTTTTGCCAAAAGGGATGACTATACACTTTTTGGCATTTAGCTTAAGGCCATGGCTCTGGCACCAGTTGTCTGTTTCTATGAAGCCCTTTTGGAGGATGCTTGTGTCGGCTGGAGAGTCGATTATGGCGCCCAGTTTGCAGTCATCTGCAAACTTTGTCAGCCACAGTCCTTCCGTGGTGGCCTGTACCTCTGAGAAATATATACCGAACAAGAGAGGTCCCAGGACTGAGCCCTGTGGGACGCCACTTGTAACTGGTTTGGAGTCTGACATGGCTCCAGCAATTCTAACCATGTGGGTTCTGCCCTTGAACCAGTTTGCAACCCATCTAGTGACATAGGGGTTTATATTTAAGCTGGTGAGCTTATCTATAATGCCCGAGTGGGGTATTGTATCGAAGGCTTTTGTGAGGTCCAGGTAGGCTGTGTGGACCACCTTCCCCTCGTCAATGGCCTTAGTGACTGTTTCAAAGAAATTGACCAGGTTTAAGAGGCAGGATCTGCCTTTAACAAAGCCGAACTGGGTAGGATACAGTGTCTGTAGGTCCCCAATATCTTTATATATGAGGTCCATGATGATCCTTTCCATACCTTTGCAGACCAAGCTAGTCAGGCTTATGGGGCGATAGTTTCCAGGATCCATTGAGGCACCACCTTTGTGGAGAGGGACCACTGTTGCTGTACGCCACTCTTTGGGTACATATCCTGTAGTAAGGCTGAGATTGAACAGTAGTTTTATGTTTGGGTTTAGCTCTTCTTGGAGTTCATGTAGGATGCAGCCTGGGACACCATCTAGTCCCATTGATGCTGTGTTTTTTGCTTTGGAGAAGGCGGCTCTTACCTGAGCATCTGAGATGTCAGTGGGGCAACACTCTGCTGGGATAGATATTTGCCCTTTTGGCGGGGAGGGAAGGGAGAAGTTTGCGCTGAACCTGTCAGCTAGGATGTTGGCAATGTCTGTGGGTTCGGTGTATTTTTTGTCATTTTGGATTAATTTTGAGCATATCTGGGAATTCCCACCCAGGTTCCTAACATAACTAAAGAAAGCCTTGTGATTATCCTTAGTGTCCTGTGCAATTTTTCTCTCGAAGCTGGCCTTAGACGATTTTATGAGTGCCCATAGTTTTTTGCTAATACTGATCAGAGATGCCTTCCCTTTTTGGGATTTTGCTCTATCATGTAGTAGCTTCCTCCTTCTATTGTATAGTTTGTTTATGGCTGGGTCCACCAGACAGGACATCTGCCTTTGGAGGATTGGGTCTTGGTTTTATTTGGGATTGCATGATCCATGCATTCCTGAAGGTGTTCATAGAATGCGTTTATAAAGGATTATGCAGTCTGGGCCATATTTTCCACAGGCCTGGGGGCTTTGAAGGATTCCACCTTCATTTTGAGGAGTGTGAAATTTGCTTTAGAGACGTTTTTTACTGTGGTTTTCTGGGCAGGGGGTGGGGTTGGGATGTGAATATCCAGTGAGATTAGTTTATGGTCTGATCTTACCAGTGAGGGATACACTTCTGGTCTGGAGCATAGAGTCCCCATGTTGGTGATGATCAGGTCCAGTATGTTTCCCCCTCTTGTGGGAGTGGTAACAAGTTGTTCCATAGCATTTGAGTTTATAAATTCTAGGAACCTTTGGGCTAGGGTGTTGGAGCTAGAGTAATGCTCCCAGTTTATGTTTGGGTAGTTGAAGTTGCCCAATATAATGGTGTTTGGAGAGACCTTCATATTTTCCAGTGTCCTCAGGAAGGCTGAGTGGGGTTCCTGGGTTTGGGAGGGTGGTCTGTAGCAGGCTATAAACTGGAAGGCAATTTTACCCACTGTTAGTTGCACATGGATAGTCTCTGATGCTTCGTGCTGTGCCACCAACCAGGAGGTGTGGGTATCTTTGACGAATATTGATACTCCCCCTCCTTTTGTGGTTCGGTCCAAGTTTTGGGGCCAAAAAGCATGGTATGAGGTATAACCTGGTAGTGCTGGTGTGCTCTCGGGAGCCTTGAACCAGGTTTCTGTTACTACACAGATATCGATGTTCTCCATGCTAAGGAGAGTTTCGAGTGCGTGCATCTTGAGGTTTAGACTTCTGGCATTGAGTAGCATTACTCTTAGTTTCTTATCCCTTGTGATACCTATGGAGGTGGGTTTGTCTTTTGAGCCTTGCCTAAAAAAGGCACTATGGATGTAGCAAGAGCCTTTGCCAATATCCGAAAGCCCAGG
Source organism: Protopterus annectens (assembly GCF_019279795.1). Lineage (NCBI taxonomy): Eukaryota > Metazoa > Chordata > Ceratodontiformes > Protopteridae > Protopterus > Protopterus annectens. The sequence goes on along the minus strand of NC_056728.1, from coordinate 497,193,315 downwards.
GGTGACAGGTGCAAGCCGTCCCTAGCGAAGCATGGTGGCTTGTCGAGCATGTCATCCCAGGCTGACAGGCATTGGATCCCCTTTGAATGACACCAATTCTTAAGCCAATTGTTGAAATTGATCATCTTGTCTTCATATTGTGGCATCATTCTTGGTGAGGGTAAGATGCTACTCAAGGTCAGGGTCATACCGGCATGGGCTACATGCTCAGAGAGCTCCTCTATGTCTCTTTTCATGTAGTCCAGGGAGGTACATCTCAGGTCATTCACACCAGCATGGACAATGACTGAGTCATATTTGTACTTGCCTTGGATTGACCTGAGTGCTTGTGTTATGTGGCGGATCCTAGCGCCTGACAGGCAGCTCACCGTGACCTTCTCCTTGTTCAGCCTGGTGAGCTGGACATCAGTGTGCCTAACGATAGAGTCACCTATTACAAGTGTATCAGGTGTGTTGTTTAGCCTTAAGGGCTGTGACTGTTCGGCACACTGGCTTTGTGAGCTATGTGTTGTACGTGTTTTGTTTTGCAGTAGCGGTTGCTTGGGTGTCTGCTTTGGAGGTCTCTGCTGCTTAGGCAGATTTTTATTTAGAGCCTCCGAGTATGTTTTTGTGTGTTTATGTGTTTGGTTTGCTGTCGTGGTAGGTCTATGTGAAAATGGAATTGTAGTGAGTGTGGTTTCCTTCTCCTCCTGACTGGTTATGCCAGTACTGAGTTGAGAGAGCTTAACCTCCAGTTTGGCTATATAGTTGCATCTCTCACATGTGTTGGAATTTGTTGGGAGGAGGAGAGGGTTGTCTATGTACATGAGGCAATTGTAACATTGCCTCAAGATTCCCAGATTCACCAGCTGGACCGGAGAGGAGATTGATGTAGAGTTGTGGTTAGGGATAGAGGCAGGGTTAGCATTAGTACTCATGGTTACAGCGGAGTGGGAGAGAACTTGTCATCTTGCAAATGTATATAACATTGAGCTTTTCTCCTTAGGCCGCCATTGAAAAGGGAGTGTAAGACTTTCTCAGTAGTCAAAGGTGTGTGTGTGTGTGTGTGTGTGTGTGTGTGTGTGTGTGTGTGTGTGTGTGTGTGTGTGTGTGTGTGTGTATGTGTGTGTGTGTGTGTGTGTGTGTGTGTGTGTGTGTGTGTGTGTGTGTGTGTGTATGTATATATATATATATATATATATGCATATATATATATATATATATATATATATATATGCATGTCTGTGTGTGTGTGTGTGTGTGTGTGTGTGTGTGTATATAGATAGATATATATATATATATATATATATATGTGTGTGTGTGTGTGTGTGTGTGTGTGTGTGTGTGTGTGTGTGTGTGTGTGTGTGTGTGTGTGTGTGTGTGTGTGTGTGTGTGTGTGTGTGTGTGTGTGTGTGTGTGTGTTTGTGGATGTAAGTCAGTACATTGAAAAATCATCACACAGAAATGCAGCTGATCAACCACAATTGGCTGAACAGTTGCATATCGAGAATAAAAATAAAAAGCATTGCTTTTGCAGGGGGGCAAGTCCAAACAAAAGTAGGCTAAGACAGTGCATTGGAAGCAAAATATTATCATTTTCTCTCCTCTCCATAGCAAACAGTAATGAGGTTACTTGTCCCACAGCCTAGACTACAACTGTCTCCACCTGCTGAAAGGTTGTGTAGCCCAACTCCCCAGCCAAGATCAGCAACTGACAGCTACTTTCCTCAAACAAACATACATTAACAAGCCATGTACCACTGCCTTGGGCTGTGGGAACCCCAGTTTGGTTTCTGCTGCTACATGTATATGATAACAAACAGTGTATTCTTCTCTTTGCTGCTGCTTCATGTCGCTGTTATACCACCTAGTTTAACATGCTTTTACTGTGATCACAGCTAAACACTGTAATGTTGTTCTATTTTGATTTGTAACTCTTACTAAATTTGGTTGACTTAATACCAGACTGGACCTGTATTGGGATCCTAACATTTTGGGTGTGTGTACAGATTAACTCATACCAGTGCATGTGTGTCTAGAACCTGCTTTGTTCCCCTCCCACCCCTAGTTCCCAAACCACCCACTGGAGCATTACTTACTCTTCCTTCTCCTCCCCTCCTCCTACCTGCCATGCCCCCTTAAAATAACCTTGCACTCTACCACCACATATATGACTATGTCTCCCTCTACTGCCCCAGAGAGTAAATCATCTGACTATTCATAGCAGCTGCTTCTACCCTCACTCTTACCTGTGCCATACCCCCCATTTGTTTTGCTTATAATGAAACTGTTCACACTAACTTGCCATGCCCATCTGCATCAACCTTCTCTAAAACATGCAGATCCATTCCTATAACATGTTCTCACTGAACTATCTATCAGATTGAAGTAAACACTAACACCTTCACAAGCTTATAACTTATATCCCTCGAACACAGTCATTAACACTTTTCTAGATGCCCTTCCCTTTACTCATTCACCGCTATCCATATACATTCTAGCAACATAGCATCCCATCTATATCCAATATAGACACCCCAGCTGCAGCACCATTATATAAAACTATCCTACCATAACTCCTTCCACTTATTCATCTCCACATAACTATGTCAGCACACTTGTGTCCATCTATTCAAATACCCCTGCTTAAAATAGTAACAATTCCTACTTTATCTTAATTGTAGGCCTAAACCCAAACAAAAAAAAAATGATACCCACAACATTACACGTACATGTCAATAAAATTAAGTGGTGACATTTCTCATATTAGTAGCATTCCTGCCCAAACTAATCCTCAGCCAGCCCCTAGTCTCCATTTGCATCATATCAACATAACAAAGCATTTATTATAAACTCCCTGAGCTGCATGCCTGGATGACTGGTTTATAGTATGTATGCCATTTTTCTCTCCCTGCTATACTACTAAATGGAGAAGAATCTACACTAAAACTTATTTAGGCTCATAAGGTCACATGTGATGTTATATATTGTGATATCCTTTGTAAATATATAGACACTGCTTAACTAGTTATGTACTCCTAGAACTTATTCATCCATCCATACTGTTTAACATATCGAGTACTCTGTAAATACCTTTATGCTGTTTGTACACTGTCTTTCTATGTGCAGTCTTTATATTTTTGTAAAAAATCTGACGAGCTTTTCTCCCTGGACCTACACTGAAAAAGGGTTTAACTAAACCCACCTGGACTTTCCCAGTAAACAAAGGCAAAATACAAATACAAATAAAAATAAATAAAATTGTTATTCACTTGTTAGTTGCTATCATATTTCTTGTATTTAACAGGTAACAGCTGATACAAACAATAAAAAGCTGATATCCAGGACTTATAGCTAGGGAAATCTATCATTAATACGGTTTTCCTGAGCCCTCTCAACCAAATAATTCACCAGTAGTACTCAGAGCTGCCTAAAGAGGTTAAAAATGTACTATAGTAAAATAAAATAAAATAAAAAAGGCTGTGTGATCAGCACTGGAAAATGTTTCCCTTGTACTGAGATTTTAGGAAAAACAAAACAGAGAAAAAAGTTACCATATGTTCTACACCCTTGATGGTGGTATATGAACCCACAGCTATGCTGCCTTTTGCTGAAGTTGCTTTTGTTGTCTTCAAGTCTCTGTCTCTAATGGCTGGGTGAGCAGGAGAAGAAAAAGACTGCCATCTTCCATCCTTAAAATAATGGGTGATGTGTCTACAACCGATGAGAAAGCCATACAAAACTGGTGCTGGAATAGACATTGGCAATGGAAATAGTTTTGACTGTACTTTAGGATAAACTTTTGACTTCTAAGGAGGTTAGTACCTAAGTCATTGATAATAAAGCCAGAACTGATCAGCTAGCAGACAGGATCATTGACAGGAAAAACTGGGCAAGTTGCAAAATGTTTAGCCTAGTGGGGATTACCAACAAGGAGACAGAAGGTAATATATTGGATGTTGTAACCACAAAATACGATGGAAAACGGAGAAACGAAAAAAAACAACCAATAACTACAATATGTTCCCCGTTGTACAGAGCCCAATGAAGGCAGTCCCACAAGCATAGAGGTAGATGATGGTTCACAAAATCAAGTAGACTCTTCAGTCCAGAAGTAACAAACACCAATTTATTTAATAAAATGCAGTGGTTCCATTAAGCGCTTTCATTTCCAAAGGTACTTAAACTTCCTGAGAATAACACTGCCATTAAAACAACTCATATATATACACCATCAGTTAATTAATAAATTAGTTAATTAGAACCAAATTAGAAACCAAAATTTAAAGGTACATGGTTAAAAAACTTTTTTGTTATGTCTTTCAGTTTTTCATATTTAATCAATTAATGTTTAGTTAAAAAACATAAGTTCCATATAAATAGAATACACATAGTAAACTCATATAAAAATATGTAAAACAACATGTGTAAAAGAACGTGTGTGCAAAAAGATCAACATTCAGCTTGTACCCACTATAGTGTAAATGTATAATGTATGTATATAATGTATAATGTGAGATAATAATAATAACATATCCTGTTGTTATAGTGATATGTATAGGTTACATAAAATCACAGTAAAAAGCGGAAAGCCTTGGTGTAACAATCATTTCTTGTAGTTGTACATTTTCCTTTTAATTTTATTTGCTTTTAGCTTTAAAGCTGGTATGAGTGACATGTGGTTATTCAAACCGGGTGGTATGTTGGAGTCCAGCCTTAGTTGCCAAATAAGTTCCCTGTAACTAACCTGGTTTTCCCAATCCCCCCCCTGTTATTTTTATGTACCTTTTCTAAAACCCAAAACTTGAAATTGGCCTCCTTACAAATTGTTGTGTGGCGAAAAAGAGCATTGGTGTCCTTTTTCTTGTTGACGTCATACATATGTTCATAAATCCTTTGGCGTAAGTGCCTTTCTGTCTTGCCCACATAATAAGACCAACATGAAGAACAGCAAACCAAATATATTACTCCACTGGTGTAACAAGTACAATGTTGTTTCCCTTTTATGGTAAATGGAATAGTGGGTAATGTTAAATCCTCTATGTTGGCTATGAATGTACACTGTGAGCATCTTCCACATCGGAAGGTACCTTTTTACCTAGTATCCATGTCATAATTGTTCCTTTCAAAAATAGTTTTTAAGTTAGGTCCCTTTCTAAAGCTGTAGCAGAGATGTTTGTCAAATATTCCCAAAGTGTTGGGCATACTTTTGAAAATGTCCCATGTTTTGTTAATGGCTTTTTTTATTATATTAGTATTGGAATTATATGTCGTAATAAGAAATGGTGTAGCCAAAGCCATATTTGGAACAATATTATTGTCAGAGTTTGTATGTTCATCTAACAAGTTATTGTCACTAATCCTTGTTTCAGTGTTAAGTAGGGGAATGTATTTAGTACCCCATCCTATAGTAACCTCTTGTACTAACTGGTAAATTAGAGAGAAAATGCGGTGGATCAAATTTTATAAATTATGACTGTAATTAAGAGTGATAGACTTGTTTTCTTCAGAAAATGCATGTTAATTCACATTTTCTAATTCTGTTAACTTCTCACATTAATCGTTCAAATATTTTAAAGAATGTCCCTGAATGTCCTAGATTATTTCTAGATTTGTCACTGATTCTAGAGATAAGAGGCTGAAAGCCCCCCCGTTTGTTCTGGTCTGGATAAGTCTAACATGATTGACATATGCAGATTTATTACATCAAGCATAAGTTAACCTTGATTGACAGGTGCCACGTGTGAAGTAATGGATTTGCACATGGTGTGGGAAATAGCATCTAATAATTATTCATTAGCTCAATTAGCAAATGAATATTCATAAAATATTCATAAGGTAAGGCTCAATGTCAGCTGAAATGTTTACTACTTTCAAACAGTACTGAAAATAAACAAAAGAAGCATGTAATTTACAGAATAAAGGCGTTTTGATGCCTTTGTGTTTTGCTAATAATAAAACTTTAATAAGAATAATTAAAAAACACAAACAAGGATAAGGTACCTCTTTTAGCAGTGGAATGATACACTTGTATACATATCAGTATTTCAATCAATGCCATCATCTTAATGTGAAGTTGTGATGTCCCCTCCCTACCAAAAATAAGTACATTTACGATCCACTTGTGAAGTGTTGTAATTCATGTGAATTAATTATATTTGTAAAAACACAAAGCATCTCTAACTTCAAGTATATAAATTAGGTGCACTCCTGGGTGCCCACTCAGTAACAATTTGAAATGTTGGGACCCACTAAAGTGAGTCCTGGAACATGGAGACTTAAAGGCCAAAAAATGGCCTAAAATACACTAAGCCCGAGATGGCCATTTCTCAGAATATTCCCTTTTCTCTGGTATACATAAGTTTGGGGGGGGGCTTGCCCCATTGCAAAAATGAAGTTTAAAGTAGAAGGGTGATCTTTGAGATTTGCTCTTCTCCTGTTTTTTTTTTTTGTTTTTTTGGCGGGGGGGGGGGGGGTATTTTTTTCACCTTGTTAACCTTCAGCATTTTGACTGCTGACATTTCCCAACATGCAATGTAGCAGCACTGTATGATGGTGTCTGTACTACCTAAGGACAATACAACCCTTAAAGTTGCTGAATGTTTAAAAAAATAGTATAAAACAATCTGATACAGAGACATGCAAATGAGGTGACAATGAGGTCTTCCTTTCTGTGGCCAAAGCTGTCTCTGAATCTCAGTTTTCACAGATCATGTAAATTTACCTACCTGCAGCATGCAGTTTAAATGACTGGATAAGGATTTTTCTGAATCCCAGGTTATATTTTTGATGAAAGGATAGAGTATGGCGAATCATCTTAAATAGTATCTAGATAGCATGTGCTTTGTAACATTGTTATATTTGTGGTGGGTCAAGCAGTCTACAGTCAAATGGGAATAAGCTATTGTTGTGTTAACAAGTGAGAAGAATGCAGTGTCTGGAGCTGCCACTGGCCACCAGCACTCCTCCACCTCCTTATCTTCATCATGTACATCATATTGTTCTATCATTGGCCATGCTGGTAATTATAGATAGATGGAGAAATCTGTCAAAGACTGCAAACAGGCATTATAATGAAAATTTAGATTAGCAGAAGACTGCAGAGATAAACAATAGAGTTCCGGGACTTGAGAAAAAATGTAGAGAGCAGGTACGCCTTAGGTCACTGTTTTCAAGGCTTATACTGCCTGACAATGTCACAAATACTAGGAATGCCCTGTAACTGTGTAACCTGATCCACATATGCTATGGTTTTGTACACATTTTTAACTTGGTGACAGTCATACTCTGCAGAGAAAAATGTGTAGAATTAATTTAGACTATTTGAATAATTTGTATTTTGTTTAAATATTCCACAACAGCAAAAAAGGCTATAGAGTTGATTCATCAAATAAATGGACTCCATCTTCAACAACTCTCTCAGACATTTTTTAGTATCCAGAGCAACTGTTTTGAAAATCTATATCCAGATCAATAAATTTTAATGCAAATATGGAGTGCATGGTCCACTTCTTCTAACCATTTGCCATTTGCTAGATAAGGAACAAAACCTACTAAAACAAGATTGTTCCATTCTTAGATGCAAATCTCTTAAAAATTGCCTTAGCTCTTAAATTCCATTAGTGATTGATATTACTTCTTCCTGGAGTCTGCCACACATAGCTAACACCCTTCCAAAGAAATAATACCACATTTGCTTCTGCCAAGAAAAAATTGCTAAGGAATTTTGAGTTTGTATTAGAGCGTCTTCTGTGTGGCGACATGCGTGAACGGGCGTTCCTTCGTTGAAGGTTGTGCGTTAGGCCCGGCAAGCCAGCAAGTAAAACTCTACTGCCAATCATTAGCGGACCAGAGTTCCGCTGTGGCGACCCCTAACCGGGAAAAGCCGAAAGACACAAACAAACAAATACTGAAGACAAAAGGATGCCCCAATATGTGTGGAGACATTAAATGGCTATATGTCAAAAATGCAAGATGAATAATAGGAAGCAATGCAAATTATTCATGTACATACTGCTATAATTTAACAGTTTTGAAATGAAAGATGTTCATGTGTCTGCAGTGGAATAATTAAACAGTCACTTCTGTACATGTTGCCAAGTTACTTTTCCTTGAACACCAAGTGCTAGAGACACGTGATGCCAAGGAACAGGATGCCAGTTGCTGTTTTCCATAGCAAATCACTGCCAGAGCAGAATTGGTATATATTAACTTGGGGGTGCAGAGGGGCTTGCCCCCCTACAAAAATACTTACTGTTTAGTTTTTTACCCTTGTGTGCTTCGGGTATCAGTTTCTGTTGTTATGAAATGTCAGATTTTTGTCATTTAGGTTTCATAATGGAACCCTTGTAAGAATTCCTTCATTATAATATTCTCTAAACTGTAAAATTCGGGCACTTCATTACACATACGTTTTTGAAGTAAAGAACTTTAAATCTGAGTGACAAGTCTGCTTTGAGTGTACCCTTTGCGTGTTCATATGATATAGCTTTAACTTGACCTACTAAGGTGACACAGTGAAACTCTAAAGTGTCCAATCATTTGTTAGGCTAATATTGTGGGTTTATATCATATAATCGAATGTTGACAATGTCAAACGCTCTAAAGAGCGAAAATGCCAGAAATCAAAGTTCTTTTACTGAGATCCCAGTACAGTGAAGATCGGAATACTTGCCCTTTCCTCACTGTAGTACGATCTTGGATTTGGAATATATATTTAGCAGGGTTTTGAGTTCCAGCATTTTCGCTCTTTAGAGCATTCGACATTATATTATATAGACCCAATGTTGTAAGATATTAAAACATTGTCAGTGGGCTGTGTTCCAATCATTATCAGTTTAAGTGCATAGTTTACAAAAATTACTTGGTTGTGATCATTGATCTGAATTTTTAAGCCAAAGGATTGGGGAGCTGTGGTGGAGGGGCATATGTCTGCGCAAACATTCCCAATGGCTCATAGAAGAAGAGTATATCCCCCTTTTGAAATAATGGGGTACAAGCAACACATGTTGACTTTAAAATATACATATGGCATTGGTAGAAAATACTTCAGATTTTGAAATGTTGTACTTCTAGGGCTACAGTTCTCAAATGGTGAGACTATTTCCCTCAGGGAGGCCTAGACCTGTTTCATGGGAGGCTCAAGTAAGTCTTATAATGATGTTTACTTAAAAGAAAACTTCTCTGTGGAAAATGTGGGGTTTTTTTTTTGTTTTTGCATTGCAACTTAGTTTTCTGACTTGTTTCAATGCATAAATATCACTCCACATGCTTCTGAAAAATTTTAATATGTTCTTCCATAAAATGGTCATCGTGGCACCTGTCATATTGATATGAACTTGTTCAGCTGCTTTCATGTCCCCTTTCCAGAATCGATTTCAAGTCCTGTCTCACCTATCATTCCTCTTACAGTTTTCTTTTTTAATAACAATTGCTGTCACCCAGTAGCATAGTTTGGATGGGGTAAGAGGGGCAACTGCCCTAGATGCAAACTGTTGAGGGACACAATTAGCCAATCACGTTTGGAGGCTGAAGAAAAGGAGAAATAGATGGAATTAGAAACAGCAGAGAGACTGCGACATTTAGAGGCCAAAGAAAATGAGAGACTGTAGCAGTGGGACACTGAAGAAAATGAGAAGCAGCGTCAACATGAGAGGGAAATGCTGACTCTTCACCAGGGTCATGGAGGTAATGGGGGAGGGAATAACCGAACTCCAGATGCAGTAAAGGTCAGTACACTTCTTCCACAATTTACAAGTTTGAAAGTGTATGTAAACAGTATACTGTTTACAAGGCACTGGGTATGGTTCTTGGCCTCCTTACTCCATGGTAAAGCTGTAACTGCTCTTTCTAAATTGTCTGATATTGATTGTTTAAACTATGATAGAGTAAAGCAATGTTTATTTAAATACATTGAGTTAACACCTGAACCATACAGAAAAAAAGTTTTTTGAGCATAGACACAAGGCAGATGAAAGTATGTGTGATTATATTGCTGAGTTCAGCATTTATTTTCATAGGTGGGTGAGTGGGTGTCAGGTCACCACTTTTGAAGGGCTGCTAGACCTTTCTACACAGGAAGAGGATATCCAGTGCTGCTCATGGATATAAGAAAACCCATGGTGATCAGCGTAAACCACCTTACCAGAGTCCAGCAGTAACAAAGGAAGCCACTAATTCAGGTACATGGCCAGGATCAAAGGTTGAATGTTGTAAATGTAACCATTGGTGCCATGTAGCATATAGATCCACACAGAGGCAAAGTGGGGAACAAAATGTGTAGGTGGGGGAGCCAGCAACTGGGAATAACAGTATGCCAGGGGTAAGTTGTCTGGGGACAACACAGGTAACAAACTATCACCAGAGGTTATATCCTATCTTAGTGAATGAAAAACAAGTCACTGCTAAGAGAGACACAACCTCTGACATAACCACTGTGAAGACTGCAGTGGTTAAAGAGGAGCAGTACTTGCTTTGTCAGTCCACTCCAGTCAGAGCTTTAGGAGGGATCCCGTTCCAAATTCTTTTGGCTGGGGTTCACCTTGATTGGGAGGGTGGAAAGGGAAGCAAGCAAGTAGGTGTGTTTGAGGATATCCTTGCAGATGTCCTGATAGGGAATTATTTTAATAATGCAGTACCTTGAGTGCATACATTTACACACAATCAGACTTGAATGCAGCCATGTGGGCCTGGTAGCCGGGGGAGACCCAGACAGAACCCACACCTGAAGCCAGGGCTATTGAGGTGGCTATTTCAGGGAGGGAGCTACCCTGGAGCAGTGAGCCTGAAGGTGAGCCACAGCTGCTGGTAGGTACTGCTGTTCCCTTGAACAGGATGACTGCAAGGACAGACGTTAGTTGGAGTACCCAGGCTAACAGTGAGGCACCACTGTCAAAGGATATCAGACTTCCTGTAGAAGGGGAGCTGGGAAGAGTTACAAAGACAGAGTTGAGACAGGCCCAGTTCTTGGACCCTACACTACGAGGATTGAGAGAGGTAGCTAGGGAGGCACCTGATTCTCAAGGAAAAGGGGAGTCTGTATTCTGGAACAAAACATTACTGTATAAAGAGTGGACCCCTGAGGGAGAGCTAGAGGGTGAAGTGATACAGCAGTTGGTGGTGCTAGAGCCTTTCATCTGGCACTTCTAGCTATAGCCCATGACATTCCTTTTGCAGGTTATATGGATATAAAGCATACCAACAGACATATTATGCAGAGCTTTTATTGGCCTGGGTTTGCAAGGGATTTAACAGTGTACTGCTGGACCTGAGACCAGCGCCAAAAAGTAGGTAAGGCAGGAGACAAGGTCAAGGATCCTTTGATGTCTTTGCCTGTCATTGAGGACCCATTCCAGATGGTAACTATGGATATTATGGGACCTCTGAATACCTCAAGCTCCACAGGGAAGAAGTATATCCTAGTGATAGTTGATTGTGCTACTAAATACCCTGTAGCTGTGGCTCTGTCCTCCATTGAGCAAAGAAGGTGGCAAATGCTTTGCTAGAGTTTTTCAGCAGAGTAGGTTTCCCACGAGAAATACTGACTGACAGAGGTGCCAGTTTCATGTCAGACCTGCTGGCTTTTTTGCGGAAGCACTGTAAGGTGAAGCACCCAAAAACCACCCCCTACCATCCCCAGACTAATGGTCCTGTGGAAAGGTTAAACTCTACACTAAAGACCATGCTATGGGCATTTGCAGACCATTTTAAGAGAGTGGGACAAATATTTGCACCATCTGATCTTTGCATACAAAGGGGTACCACAGGAATCCGCAAGTTTTTCACCCTTTGAGCTGCTGTATTCGTAGGGTGAGGGGGTCTTTATATTTGATTTGTGATGAGTGGGAGGGTGAGTGTGAATCCCACAAGGAGTCTGTTGTGGCATATGTCCTAAACCTCAGGACAAGGCTTACAATTCATGGGCTTGGCCCTGAAGTACCTGGCAGGAGCCCAACAGCAGAAAAAGGTCTGGTATGACAGAAATGCCCAAGCCCGAGAGTATGCTGTGGGACAGTAGGTTATGGCTTTTGTTACTGTGAAACACAATAAGGTGCAGGCAGCCTCCTTCAAAGTGGTAAGAAAGTTCAGTGATGATAACTACATGGTAGAACTGCTGAGCCAGAGGCAGGTGCCCAAATTGTACCATGTCACCTTACCATGATAAGGAGGCCCTGGTGCTAAGCATTTGCAGTAGGAGGCAGCAGAAGTCTGAGGGAGATTTGTAGCTACAGCGAGACAGCCAGAAAAAGATGAAGCTACTATGATGGAGCCTAGGGTTGCAGGCATATGGCATGACAGTGCAATACTGTAGTGGGATCAGCAATGTCAATGCAGATGGGTTCTCAAGACAGGGTGTGGGTTAATGTATTCCCAGATAGGCTCATTCCTCTCAAGCAACATTTCTCAAGGGTCACTTGAAAAGCTAGACTGAATCTTCAAAAGGATGAAAGATGTGATGATGTGAGATATTGCCAGCTGTGATGCCCCAACATTGACCCAGTAACCAAGAAGGCTCAATCCTCACCACTGGCAACAGACAGGATTGCACACACTGGGAGGATGACAGGTACACACACAGTAAAGTGCAATTTCCCTTAAGAGCACACAAAGATCAAAGACAGTCTGGGCCTGGTTTCTCCCTCTTTCTCCAGATCCCCAATAAGACTCCCCACTGGCACAGCTATAGAGTTGAGATCTCAGCTGAGTGGCTAAGCTAAGACCTCCAGCACCCTCTCTGTCCAACCAGTGCTTCGTGTCCCTTGCCAAGTAGCTGGCAGATGCACACTTTGAGATTTGATTTACACACACACACACACACACACACACACACACACACACACACACACACACACACACACACACACACACACACCTGGGAAAGGCTATCACAGGTTTACTACCTATGCCCCCTTCTGCCTAAACTATAAGGTACTTACCACTGCCACCAGCCGACTATTTATCAGCTGCTTTATGGCCCTTGGCAAAGGGTGTCCAATCTTACTGTGTAATATTACTATTAATCCGAATGGTAGTTTGACCAAGAGCAAGGCTATTAGGATTGACCCACAGTGTCACCAAATACATATGTAAGTCCTCTCAGAGCTTAAATATGTCTCACAAAATATCAGCCACAAAGATAGTTTTAAATATATTTAATAATAACAAAAGAACAAGAAAATACTCAGTAAATCATCACATTAACTTCAGAGCTCCAAATCACAAGAAATATTTAAAACAACATTGCAGGACAGTCTCAAATAAATACAGAAAACATCTAAACTAATCTTTACTATATTCCATACTGAATTTAAAAGAAATTACTGTACCCAAGTTAACTTACTTACAGCAAGGCTAGTGCAGATGTGGTTAGTGGATGTTTCCAGGTGAAAAGGAAAATACAAAATGCCCAGCCACTCTCTCAGAGAGTTCTTAAATTAATATCAAATATTGCTGCTGGATTAGCTTGTATGACATCACTTTTTGTCACCTGACTTTAGTTCCCAAGCTAACCCCCCCCCCACATTGTCAGAAACTAATAGCATTTAGCATCCCCCTTTGAAAAATACATAAATAAAGGCTTTTCCTAAGATTGTTTGCAGATCCTGGAAGTCCTAAAACAATAAAACACTTCTACATCTCAAGCCTAGTAATTATCTCTCTTTCAAGGCAACACAGAGAGTCCCCTAGTATAGACATCCTGTCTCCTGTTGACTGAAACTGAAAGATAACATCTCTTGTTTATGGCCCAGCAATAAAGTACTTCAGTCTCAACTATTCTTAAGTTTTGTAAGATAATCTTCTATGTTCCAGTAGGGTACACTGTGGATACATCTGTTAAGGTCAGTACTGTACAAACCCTGTTCAACACATACTTCTGTACCAGCAGTTTGATACACACATAACATACAGCTCTAATATAGTGGTAACGCAAGAAATTGCATCATGCTGAAATTCACAAATAACATAACTATTTACAAAATTCCAAATAGCTGGGCTGGCAGTATCTCCTTCTGTCACACTTTATTATAAATCATATTTATATTCCAAATGACATAGAATTATTTACAAATTTCCAGTGAGCTGGGCTGGCAATATTTCCTTTTGTGACATTCCCCCCAAGACTCAAGCTAGTTTTTCAAGTGACCCTTTGGAAATGTTACTTGAGAGGGGTGACTATCTCAAAATACATTACCCCATTACCCATCTTGAGATTCCAGCTCCCTTGGCATTGCTGACACCAGTACAATGCTGCACTGTCCTATTATATGCCTGCAACCCTAGGCTCCACCACAGTAATTTGGGATTTGGCTGGCTGGCTTCCTGTAGCCATAGATCCCCCTCAGACTCCTCCTGCCTCCTACTGCCAATACTTAGCACCAGGGCCTCCCTGTCATGGTATGGTTTCATCATGTTAACATGGTACAATGTGTGCCACTGCTTCCTGCTTAGCAGTTCTACCATGTAGTTAACATCACCGACCTTCCTTACCATTTTGAAGGGTCCTTCCCAAGCTGCCTGCAGCTTGTTGTGTCTGGCAGGAATGAGAATAATTTCCTGTTGCCCTACAGCATACTCTCTAGTTTGCACATTCCTGACATACCAGACCTTTTTCTACTGTTGTGCTTCTGCCAGGTTCTCCTGGGCCAAGTCCATGAGTTCCCTGAGCCTTGTCCTGAGGTTTCGGACATAAGCCACAACAGACTCCTTGTGGGATTCACACTCACCCCCCCATTCATCATGAATCACATCTAGAGGTCTGCTCACCCTATGTCCATACAGAAACCCGAAGGGTGAAAAACCTGTGGATTCCTGGGGCACCTCTCTGTAAGCAAACAACAGATGGGGCAAATATTTGTCCCACTCCATCTTAAACTAGTCTTCAAATGCCCATAGCATGGTCTTGAGTGTAGAGTTTAAACTCTCAACCAGACCATTCATCTGGGGATGGTACAGGGTGTTCTTTAGCTGCTTCACCCCACAGTGCTTCCATAGACAAGCCAGAAGGTCTGAAAAAAAATTGGCATCTCTGTCAGTAGGTATTTCTTTTGGGAAACCTCCCCTGCTGAAAATCTCTAACAAGGCATTTGTCACCTTTTCTGCCTCAGTGGAGGACAATGCCACTGCTTCAAGGTATCTGGTAGCATAATCTACTGCTACTAGGATATACTTCTTCCCTGTGGAACTTGGGGTACTCAGAGGCCCCACAATATCCATAGCTACCCTCTGAAATGGCTCCTCAATCACAGGCAGAGGCATCAAAGGAGCTTTCACCTTGTCTCCTGACTTGCCTACCTTTTGGCACTTCTCACAGGTCCTGCAGTACCCTGCTACATCTCTGGAAATCCCAGGCCAATAAAAGTTCTGTATAATATGTCTCTTTGTACATTGTATGCCCATATGACCTGCAAAGGGAATATCATGGTCTATGGCTAGAAGTGCCAGACTTTAGGCTCTGGGCACTACCAACTGATGTATTCTCTCACCCTCTAGCCCTCCCTCAGGGGTCCACTCTCTATACAGTAACCCTTTGTCCTAGTATACAGATTCCCCCTTCCCTTGAAAATCAGGTGCCCACTAGCTATCTCTCTCTCAGGCCTTGTAATGTAGATTCCGAGAGCTGAGCCTGTCTCAGCTCTCTCTTGATAACCCTTCCCAGCTCCCCTTCTACAGGAAGTCTGGTATCCTCTGACAGCGGTGCCTCACTGTAAGCCTTGGTACTATTACTCACCTCTGCCCTTGCAGTTACTCTGTCCAAGGGGAACATCAGTACCCACAAGTAGCTGTGGCTCACCTTCAGTCTCACTGCTACAGGGCAGCTCCTTCTCTGAAGTAACCACCTCACCAGTCCTGGCTGCAAGTGTGCGATCTGTCTGCCCCCCCACCCCCACCTCAGGCTACCAGACCCACATGCTTGTCTCCAAGCCTGACTGTGTGTAACTGCATGCACACAAGGTACTGCATTATCAAAGTCATTTCCTAACAAGGCATCTGCAGGGATATCCTCAAACAGGAGCACTACAGAATCCTGAAAGCCCAAAATCCTGAAGACCAAAATCCTGAGACCAAAATCCTGAAAGTTCAAAATCCTGAAAACACACTGGATACCAGCAATTACTATATTCCAGCAGAAGTACATAGAGAAACAAATAAAATGCAAAGTATATTACTCTTCTCCAAGTATAAGCACAGGGGCAAGCCCCCCTGCAACCCCCATTTGGGGGGGCTGTGCCCCCCACACCCCCTTCTACTTGCACTTAGTGTACTGAAGTGCAATTTTGGAGTTGTTATATTTAAGTATCAGGTGATGTGGGGGGCACAGCAATCCACATGTGGGATGCAGGGGGGTTGTCCTCCCTGCGTATATTTGAAGGGTAATATGTTTTTGTATGTACTTTTGCTGAAATATAGTAAGTGTTGTTATCCTGTGTGTTTTCAGGATTTTGATCTCAGGATTTTGGTCTTCAGGATTTTAGGCTTTCAGGGTTCTGTAGCACTCCCCCTAAAACATACCTACTTGCTGGCTTCCTTTTCCACCCTCCCAGTCAAGGTGAACCCTAGCCAAAGTTATTTGGAATGGGGTCCCTCCTAAAGCTCTGACTAGAGTAGACTGCCCAAGCAAGTAGTGCTAGTACGTAACCATTGCAGGCTTCACAATGGTTAGGTCAGAGGCTGTATCTCTCTTATCAGTGGCCTCTTTTCCATCTAATAAAATAGGATATAACCTCTTGTGGTAGTTTGGTACCCTTGTTGTCTCGAGATCGTTTACTGCTGGCATTTTGTCGCTTCCCCTGATACTGGTGGACTCTGTTTGGGCGGTCTATTCTGCCAACCATGGGTTCCCTTAGACCCATGAGCAGAACTGGGTATCCCTTTCCTGTGCAGTAATGCCCTGCTTGCTAGGTATAGCTCTCAATTTTCCCCAACTCCTCTGCTGTGTTACATTCTCTATCTGCTAACCAGATTCTCATGTACTCAGGCAAAGTGCTAAGGGGTTGTTCCCTCAATAAAGGGTCTGCCAGCCCTTCCGAAGTGGTGACCTGACATCCACTCACCTACCTATAAAAATAATTGCTTAGTTCAGCAAGATATTCACACGCACTGTCCTCCTGGTTCCTGGTCTGTGATGCAGCTATGCCCAAGGCTGCAATCATCTCTGCTTTTGTCAGGTTGGCATGCCCCAGTCCTTTGGCTTGGCACATCTCAGTCAACTGGCTCCTTGTCAGCTTGCCATACTCCTCTGCTGACATCCTTGCCTGCTGTCCTTGACTAACTAAGCTAACAAAAAAATGAAACAGTTGTGATATGAACTCTGGATGTTCACTGTGTTGCTGATTGAGAGTACAGACACCTTCCTTAGTGATCACTGTTTACAGGTTACAGGAATTTGATATCCACACCACTGATATGAATTAATATGCGATGTGGATATTCCACCACTGCCCACCAATTAATATGTGACACACCAACACTGGCCCATTAACCAAAGCTCCTAAATCCTCCCCACTGGCAGCAGTGGGGGATGGGACGTACACACTGGGAGGATGGCAAGTACACACATAGTTAAGTGCAATTTCCCTTAAGAACACACAGAGATCAGTCAGTCTGGGGATGGTTTCTCCCTCTTTCTCCAAATACCCAGTAAGACTCCCCACTGGCACAGCTATTGAGTTGAGATCTCAGCTGAGTGGCCAAGCTAAGACCTCCAGCACCCTCTCTGTCCAACCAGTGCTTCATGTCCTTGCCCAAGAAGCTGACACACGCACACTTTGAGATTTGATTTATACACACACACACACACACACACACACACACACACACACACACACACATGGGAAAGGCTGGCACAGGTTTACTAGCTATACCCCTTCTGCCCAGACTATAAGGTAGTTATCACTGTCACTAGCCGACTCTTTATTAGCTACTTTAAGGCCCTTAGCAAAGGGTGTCCAATCTGACTGTGTAATGTTAATATTAATCCAAATGGTAGTTTGACCAAGAGCAAGGCTATTAGGAGTGCCTCACAGTGTCACCAAATGCATATGCAAGTACTCTCAGAGCTTAAGTATGTTTCACAAAATATCAGCTACAAAGATAGTTTTAAATATATTTAATAATAAATAATAAAAGAACAAGAAAATGCTCAGTAAATCATCACAGTAACTTCAGTTTTCCAAATCACAGGAAATATTTAAAACAACATTGCAGGACATTCTCAAATAAATACAGAAAACATATAAACTAATATTTACAATATCCCTTACTGATTCTAAAAGAAATTACTGTACCCTAGTTAATTGAGTTACAGCAAGGCAAGTACAGATGTGGTGAGTGGATGTTTTCAGGTCAAAGACAAAATACAAAATGCCTAGTCACTCTCTCAGAGAGTTCTTAAATTAATATCAAATATTGCTGCTGGGTTACTTTGGATGATATCACTTTTTGTCACCTGACTTTAGTTCCCAAGCTAAACTGCCCCCTTTGTCAGAAATTATAAGCATTTAGCATCTTCCTTTGAAAAATACATAAATAAAGGCTTTAACTCAGATTGTTTGCAGATCCTGGAAGTCCAAAAACAATAAAACACTTCTACATCTATAGCCTAGTAATTATCTCTCTTCCAAGGCAACACAAAGAGTCCCCTTGTATAGACATCCAGTCTCCTGTTGACTGAAACTGAAAGATAACATTTCTTGTTTATGGCCCAGCAATAAAGTACTTCAGTCTCAACAATTCTTAAGTTTTGCAAGTCAATCTTCTAAGTTCCAGTAGGGTGCACTGTGGATGTATCTTTTAAGCTCAGTACTGTACAAACCCTGTTCAACACATACTTCTGTACCAGCAGTTTTATAGACACATAACATACAATTCTAATATAATGGTAACACAAGTAACTGCATTATGCTTATATTCACAAATGACGTATAACTATTTACAAATTTTCAGACAGCTGGGCTGGCAGTATCTCCTTCTTTCATACGTCTATATAAATCATATTAATATTCACAAATGACATAGAATTATTTATAAAATTCTAGCGAGCTGGGCTGGCAATATTTCTTTTTGTGACATCAGTTATGCTACGAGAAGTAGGACAGTGGATGTGTAACATGCCAGCACAGCTAGCTGGAATTTTGTAAAGAATTATATGTAATTTGTATATCAAACTGATTTATACAGATGCTTATGTTGAAAAATGTTTTTGTAAAGCTGCTTGCTTTAAAAATATATCAACAGTGTGTCCCTGCTGGACAGAAAAAGTAATATACATGTAATAATGTAACTGTTTAAATGTATATGTTTTATTAGAAATACTGGAAGATGTTAGTCTTAAACTTTGAAAATAGTTTGAAATGAAATTACCTGGCTTAGGTGATAAAGATTGTATCTTACAGTTCTCAAAGCAGCCAGAGACATAAAGTCTGTAATAGGAAGCTTCCTGCATTGTCATTGGGGTGAACTAATTGCTGCTCTGAACAAGTGGAAGTTTGAAATTGCTTTATGACTTCCAAGAGCTGCAGCAGATCTTAGCGGGGCACTGTTTGTGTGTATTACTGACATATATATGCAAAATTCTGGCAGTTTCTAGCAATGATGGGTTGCATGGGAACAAGAAGTCAGATGACAGTACATATGTGATGTTATTCTGTAATTCATCACTAAAACAACATTTTAATACTAGCTGAGACTGAAGTCTTAGAGCATGCTGTTCTTGTAAACTGAGAAAGAAGGATCTCTCACCTACTTTATCTTCCCTTGCTCTAGTACGTAACTAGGGAATAATTAGTCTTTAGATCAGCCAGGAAACTATAGTAAGATTAGTTAAATATTGTTTTTTCTGTAACTGTGCAAATCTGTCTACCTGTGTTATTTTTAATATTGCCTGTGTTTGAAACACTGGTGTTTATTGTAAATAGATATCTAGTATTTTCATGTTCTTTTATTATTTATTATTAAATATATTTAAACGTCCCATTGTGACTGGTCCTTTAGAGAATAGTTTAACCTTTGAGAGTACTTATATCTAATGGTGACACTGCATCCAGTCCTGAAAGCCTGTCTGTTTGGTCAACATTACCATTTGTAGTGATATTAATTTCACTCAGTATAATTAGGTACCCTTGCAAGAGCCTTAGAGTAGCTGGCTTTGAAGTGTCTTATGGTGGTGTAACTACCCTATAGTCTGGGCAAAAGGGGGCATAGCTAGTAAATCTGTGCCTGCTTTTCCCGTGTGTGTGTGTGTGTGTGTGTGTGTGTGTGTGTGTGTGTGTGTGTGTGTGTGTGTGCGCGTGTGTGTGTGTGTGTGTGTGTGTGTGTGTGTGTGTGTGTGTGTGTGTGTGTGTGTGTGTGTGTGTGTGTCATCTACTTGGAGCATGGACATGAAGCACTGCTTTCACAGAAAGGGTGCGGGAGGACTTGGCTTGGACAGTCAGCTGAGGACTCAACCCTATAGCTGTGCCAGTGGGGAGTCTTACTGGGAATCTGTACAGAGGGGAAAACCCAGACCCCGGACTGAGTGTGTTCCTTCTGTGCTCTTAAGTGAAATTGTACTTGATGCATAGAGCTGCATCTGAAAATACTGGGTGTATTCATTTTTTGTTCCAAGTGAACATCCCTCTCAAGTGCCAGTGGTGAGGATTCAGGCACCTTGATTGCTGGCCCAGAGTGGGGACATCACAAAGGTCACAGATGGTTACACTACCACCAACTATTTAAACTCTAACTTAAACCTACCCCATTAGCAAAGCATTAGAGCCATCATTGTGAGTAAGCTTATAGAGTTAGCATTGTACTCTATAAGCATTTCTCTCTCTTGCATGACTTTCCA